>NW_027258467.1:0-73646 GCF_045791955.1 Oncorhynchus clarkii lewisi
TCCAGACAGCAAACCAAGTCAGTTCATAGTGCAGTCCAGACAGCAAACCAAGTCAGTTCATAGTGCAGTCCAGACAGCAAACCAAGTCAGTTCATAGTGCAGTCCAGACAGCAAACCAAGTCAGTTCATAGTGCAGTCCAGACAGCAAACCAAGTCAGTTCATAGTGCAGTCCAGACAGCAAACCAAGTCAGTTCATAGTGCAGTCCAGACAGCAAACCAAGTCAGTTCATAGTGCAGTCCAGACAGCAAACCAAGTCAGTTCATAGTGCAGTCCAGACAGCAAACCAAGTCAGTTCATGCAGTCCAGACAGCAAACCAAGTCAGTTCATAGTGCACAGACAGCAAACCAAGTCAGTTCATAGTACAGTCCAGACAGCAAACCAAGTCAGTTCATAGTGCAGTCCAGACAGCAAACCAAGTCAGTTCATAGTGCAGTCCAGACAGCAAACCAAGTCAGTTCATAGTGCAGTCCAGACAGCAAACCAAGTCAGTTCGTAATGCAGTCCAGACAGCAAACCAAGTCAGTTCATAGTGCAGTCCAGACAGCAAACCAAGTCAGTTCATAGTGCAGTCCAGACAGCAAACCAAGTCAGTTCATAGTGCAGTCCAGACAGCAAACCAAGTAGTTCATAGTACAGTCCAGACAGCAAACCAAGTCAGTTCATAGTGCAGTCCAGACAGCAAACCAAGTCATAGTGCAGTCCAGACAGCAAACCAAGTCAGTTCATAGTACAGTCCAGACAGCAAACCAAGTCAGTTCATAGTACAGTCCAGACAGCAAACCAAGTCAGTTCATAGTGCAGTCCAGACAGCAACTCCTAACACATTACATTTTCAAATCAGATGTCATTTGTGAAAAGAAACAACTTCCGCAGAGCAATGTCTTGAAAGGATACTTATTATCAAATGTCTTTGGAGGACATTCTTAAATAGCATATTTCTATAAAATCTTATTAATTTGCCATTCTTTATGTCCAAACCAGCTTTTTAGTGTAGTAATGTTATTTATGCTGGCTCGAGCAACATTAAACTGACCAATGAGGTAGGCTAAGTAGTTTTACTTCCTGGTTGACACCGGTCATGTGATGTCACCTAATTCAGGGTCATATTCATTAGGGCACACCATAGTGAAATGTTATAAAACATTAACAGAAATTGAAAACAAGTCCAGGTAGTCCCTTCACGTTTCAGTCTTTATCTCCCATTTGGTGTCTAATGAACATGACCCAGGACACTCACTGGCGTTCAAAGGTCTTTTGAGGGCTGATGTGGCATTTCTCTCCAACTGAAATCACACAAACATGCTTTAACAATTCAGTCATGACTCAACTCCAACGTTGTTATAAAACAGGGCTCTGTACAAACTTATTACAGTTAAGGCATAAGGTGTTTCAAAAGCTTTTGACTAGAGATGTTCTTGTCAGTTTATTTTATACTCTTAAGAAAACATCTCTTCACATGTCATCAAGGTTTTGTAACAACGCCACTATTTCTCATTCTGTGAATGGAAAAGACGTCAGAATGATACAGGAGAGAGACACACCGGTTGTGCGTTGGTATAATTAGGGGCAAAGTGAAGAACGCAGAGGAGACAGCTCAGTTAGCTGCCTGCCACATTCAATACATCAGAAACGTAGAAATAAAATGAACAGAATGGGTCGACCTCGTTAAAAATCATTGACTGTCAGCAATACTGTACATGTGTTGAGTCAGATCCAAACGCAGCATACTGCACAGTACCAACACAAAATCCATATCTTGTTTGGTCATCAACGTCTTACGAAATACTTACATGTGCCCATTCTAATCATTGTATTTCTATACCTCATCTTTTCCTCCTCCAGCCAAAACTCCATACTAGCTCACTCTCTCATCTGTCCCATGGCATTTAGTCCACTGCACACACTTTGATTTGTAGCGCTCTAGCATTAGCGTCACCACGCAGACAACTCATTGGCTGCGTTTAGACAGGCAGACAAATTCTGATATTTTTCACTAAATTTGTCTTTTGACCAGATCAGCTCTGAAAAAGATCTGATTGGTCCAAATAGCAATTAGTGAGAAACAGGCAGGCCAATTCTGATCTGTCTAAATGCAGCCCAAGCTCAATCTGCACTACACACTCTCTTCCACCAGTACTTCAGAGCCACCGCACATAAATCAAGACACCAGAGCAGTACCCTCAAATAGCTGTGTCAAAGCAGTTTAAAAGCCTGGTGAATAAAAACTCTTTATTATATATATATATATATATCTATACACATGTAAATTAACAACAATATTCATTTTCAATAAATACTCTGGTGGCCGTGTGATCACTCACGTACATCATCATAATACTTTTTAAAAGTCCTTTCTGAAAATAAAATGGAAAGTAGGTAAGCGCCGGATAAGACATGTTTTTGTAAATTGCATAGAAAAATGAGTGAAGCGTAAATCACTTCATCAGTTCACTTGGTTGAGGCAGGGAACGGTAGGAGAGGCTTTTCAAAAAGCAGCAGTAACAGCAGCCTGGAAATATGCCCGCCAATATGAACTAGGGCATGGGGACTCCCTCTATAGGTCAGATGATGTCGACTCCACCATCTCAGAGAGAGGACAGATTTAAAGTAGCCATCGGTGTGGTATTATGTGTTTCAGTAGCCCACAACACACATCTGATTATGCCCTGCCTTCAAATATCAACCTTCACCAAGACGTCATCCGACCAAGCCGTCAGATCTTGCATCATGGCAGATCATTGACCATCGATCTTCTGTTGAGCACACCCTTGATGATGTCACACCTCAAGACCTTATGGAGATCCATCTTTTCAGGATTGCTTGCCCACTCTGTAGCTCGGTCAATCTCAATCAAGCATCAATTCATTGAGACAAATTAAAATGCAATATCAAACTTTGTACTTAAATCTTAGACTGCTGCACCCCCCACCCATTTTCAGCGGGGCTGGGGGGATTCCCAACTGAAAAGTGGAAAGCGTTTTCAACATGGTGGAAAGAGGAAAAGTAGCTTCAAAAACAGGAAGCTGAATGGAGAAAGAGTGGGGAAGAGAAAACAACCAAAGAAAAAGTGCTGTTGATCCCAGCTGATGCAAAGTCGAGAAAGGCAGGCTGGGAAAAACTGTCGGTCGGTGGCCTTGTTCTTTGTCTATCCCTCCCTCCTTCCACTTTTCTCTCCCTTTCGCCAGGGAATACTGATAGGTACATCCTTGGCATGATTGGTCAGTTCATCTCCCCCTCCATGAGCATGTCTCTAGGGCAGTGCCTATCAAAGTCCCCTCTGCCAGCGGGCGGGTATCACCGGAACTCGTAGATGGGCATACTGTGTTCCTGGACATGGGTGAGGTTTAACGACTGGTACCTGAAAGAGAACAAGGGGACCAAGAATGAGCAGCTAGCCAGTAGCCACATCCCTGTATGTTCACATCAGATCAGCACACAAAACAACTGGTACAGAACCTAACTATCTACTAAAGATGTATTAACATGACCTAGTATGCTTAGTACTAGCAACTATCAAAATATGTACTCAATCTGAATATCCCAAAGAGCCAAACTGTACAGTGCATCTATCAGATTTGAACAAGCCATCTAAAATATTGACACTCCACAGTGTGTTTGCATCCCAAATAGCATCCTATTCTCTATATAGTGCACTACTTTGACCAGGGCCCATAGGGTACCATTTGGGACCCAAACTATGTACCATTCAGAGCTTCTGTGGTAGTAGTAGCCTTCAATGGTGGCTGTGGACTTCTGGAAGCAGATATAGTAGAAACCAGCGAAGGACGCCCCACTGATGTCTTTAATGGTGTGGTCCGGGACCAGGAACTGCTCCTGTAAGGGAGCGAACAAGAAACAAAACAGTCACTAGATGGACATGTTAGAAAGGACAAGAGACAGAGGAAGCATTCAAGTACATACAGGGAGAGAGAAAGAGAGATCAATGGAACGTCAGGTGATATTGGACTCACCTTCCACCTCATAAAGACAAAGTCACTGTTCTTCAGCTCTTCGTAATCAAAGTCGTCCAAGTTGAAGCTCTTTGCATACTGATAAAAAGCCTGAAACTTACCCTGGAAAGAAACAAAACAAATGTTGTTTTAGTTGTACTTTTTCTCAAAGACAATTAAATACTGAAATACAAATGCTGCATCCAATAAGTGTTTGTTAAAAAGAAGAAAACACCAAATGACTACGCTTTAATGAGAATATGAACTGAATGACATCGAGAGCTTCAAATAAATACCCAGTGCTTGCGGTCCACATCTTCGTCGGCGTCCCACTTCCTGGTTAAAAAGGGCCTCTTTCTACTGATGATCTCTCCTGCGAAGAACGTTGTAAGAGTAGGATACTCCTGCGAGGATCAGAAACAGAACGTGGTGAGAGTGGGATACTCCTGCGAGGATCAGAAACAGAGCGTGGTGAGAGTGGGATACTCCTGCGAGGATCAGAAACAGAGCGTGGTGAGAGTGGGATACTCCTGTGAGGATCAGAAACAGAGCGTGGTGAGAGTGGGATACTCCTGCGAGGATCAGAAACAGAACGTGGTGAGAGTGGGATACTCCTGCGAGGATCAGAAACAGAGCGTGGTGAGAGTGGGATACTCCTGCGAGGATCAGAAACAGAGCGTGGTGAGAGTGGGATACTCCTGCGAGGATCAGAAACAGAGCGTGGTGAGAGTGGGATACTCCTGCGAGGATCAGAAACAGAGCGTGGTGAGAGTGGGATACTCCTGCGAGGATCAGAAACAGAGCGTGGTGAGAGTGGGATACTCCTGTGAGGATCAGAAACAGAGCGTGGTGAGAGTGGGATACTCCTGCGAGGATCAGAAACAGAGCGTGGTGAGAGTGGGATACTCCTGCGAGGATCAGAAACAGAGCGTGGTGAGAGTGGGATACTCCTGTGAGGATCAGAAACAGAGCGTGGTGAGAGTGGGATACTCCTGCGAGGATCAGAAACAGAGCGTGGTGAGAGTGGGATACTCCTGTGAGGATCAGAAACAGAGCGTGGTGAGAGTGGGATACTCCTGCGAGGATCAGAAACAGAGCGTGGTGAGAGTGGGATACTCCTGCGAGGATCAGAAACAGAGCGAGGATCAGAAACAGAGCGTGGTGAGAGTGGGATACTCCTGCTCCTGCGAGGATCAGAAACACAGACTAAGAGCTGGGTTCATTAGTGAACACCGTAGCTAATCTTTTTGTTTATTGGACAAGTTCAGGTAAGTCCCTTGCCGTTTGATTTGGTTCCTAGAGAATTAGAGACTACGACCATGTTTCCTTCTCCGTAAGGACTTTCACTAACAAAATAGTGTTTTAGTTATACACGGCACTCACTTTATGTTTTAAATGTAACTAGGCAAGTCAGTTAAGGACAAATTCTTATTTACAATGACGGCCTATCCCGGCCAAACCCTAACGATGCTGGGGAAATTGTGTGCCGCACTATGGGACTCCCAATCACAGCCGGTTGTGAAACAGCCGTTCTTACAGTCACACACATAACAGTTGTCCAACAAATTAGGTAAATATGACCAATTATGTTCTGGGTATAGACCTGAATACATGGATCTAGCTGTGCTCCCACTTACCATTACCATAATCTGACTCTACAGTCATGATTACCAAGGTTCCTTTAGGAAGGGTTTCTGGCTGGAACACATGCTGGTGCAGTGACAAATTAAGTGTCACACACAGGAATGCCATCAATAACAAACAGCAATGCCTTTTTAATGCAGGGTCATATTCATTAGGCAACAAACAGAAGAACAGAAAAACTAAAACTGGGAGGGACAACCTCAACGTGTTCTCTTTTTCCGTTGCAAAATTATTTGCTGCGGTGTGTCCGATTGAATACGACCCAACTCACTGTAACACTATGCCAAGGTGCCAGATCAGTGGTAGGTAGCACCTTGTTAAGTAAACAAAGTGCACCATTTCCCTGAGCATTCCCTTTGAGTCAATCACAACTAATTCTCTAGGAAAAGGAGGTGAACGGGGCCAGAGTAGGGATCTGTGTAATTTACAAGGAGAGAGTGGGAAGAGCCCTGATATTTAGTGTTGCCAGTGAGAGAAAGTGCACAGCAATCACATTTTGTACCACACACCCTCTGAATTGTAGACATTGCTGTAGACAGACAATGCAGGCAGAGAGCTGCAGCACACAGGCCTGTTCTTTGACTGTCTGCACCATTTTAGAGGCAGTCAGTCAGGCAGTCAGTCAATACATCCATGTAAGATTAAACATCCAAATACAGTATACAGTGCTCAGACAAGACACTTTTGCAACGTAACAGATAGGCCTTCATACTGGTGTTACAAATTGGTCAATAGCTGGCTCTGGCTTGTTGTTTTAGCATGTTGTCATAATGCATGCCAGTTTCACATTGGTTGGTTGTACCAGTATACATGTCAATTGGGGCTGGTAAGCTGCATTGCACTTGGCTTACACTGACCTCTGCCATGATAAGTTCCCAAAAGGGGCTTATAGACCCATCATGGGTCTATAACATCATCACTCATTGCATGTGAGGGGTAAGGTAGAAAGAAGTACACTGTATCTGACCCAGTTCTGCTCCACTTTACCTCGGTTAGGCCTTTGATCTTCAGGTAACCACACAGATAAGAGTCCTCCATGGTCACATGCTGCAGGAGACAAACAATCGCACAATGAGTGGTATTCAAGTGCAGTGGTCACAATGTCAGTGTGTGTACAACAAGAACCCATCAGGTGGCTTCACAAATGACAACCAGGCTATTAACGAGTTCAGATATATATATATATTTAGTTTTGTCAAATGAATGAGCAGGCCTATTCAATAGTCAGCTGTCTGTGAATCTGGGCAAACACCAATGAAAATGCTGAATGCTAGCCACCTATGTCATTTAGCAACTAGGCCATATGTTAACATACATCATGCATGTTAATGCCAGTATTCATATATTCAAATGTTTGCATAAACAAAATGTTCATCTCACTGCCAGTTAGCTGGCTGTTCTCTCTCGACAACCCTAGGGGGCCCAAGAGGGCTTATTAACATTTACAGTCGATTTGAATGGGCCATCTAGCTGCTAACTACAGATTGCTTGCTGTCAAGCTTGTTAAACTAGTTTGTTTGCTAACTAGCTAGTTCACCTGGTTAGTTTGCTAAATCGGTTGCTAGTCAGTGGTGGTTGGCAGTCAGTAACGTTAGCAGCAGTGACAAGACAACCTTACATGGTCAGCTAGTAAACATGCCATCCATTATACCAAGCTTCTTAAAAGCAAGAGTATTTACCTGCAAAACGACCTCAACATCATACGAGTTTCCTTTGCTCTTCTGATGTCCTCGAAACTGTGAACCGCTGTACAGCAGCGAAGTAGCTACCCCGGGCTGGTGCGTGTTGATCGGCGGAGGAGGGATAAGAGAGGCCGAGGATGTACGGGCCGCACTGCTGCAGCACTCAGCTCGAACAGGCATGATGAGCGCTAATGCGTGCGTATCCCCGACTGCAACAGTCATGAACCACAGACTGAGGAAGCTCTTAATATGGAGAGGGGCTACTGACCAGCAGTATCTAGAAGCCTGCCACTTTACTATACTCCTCCCCGGCCCTAGGATAGCTCACTCTGGACGTGTACTGGCTTTAAGAGAACGTCAACGTGTCTTTAGACAACTCAGAATCACCCTATTTGATTGGCTGGACATGTGCACTCCTCATTTGAACGGAAACGTAATTGGATAGTCTTCGGAAATGCATTCTGGGATATGTAGTTGCACATTTGTACGCTACTTTCCACTAAAAAATAGCCATTTGAAGGATCAGCGTTCTTACAGTTTTGTACTAAGGTTGAAAACGTATATATTTGGACCCTACTTTCTATTCGTTCTGAAATGTATTATAGAATACAACGATTATAATCTAAACATAACAATATGTTTAGTTGAATGGTTTTGGTTGGGTGTTGATGGTTATGCATGGTTAGTGTATCTCGCACGCACGCGCACACAAAACACACACAGTAGATGGCAGAGTTGTCCTAGAGAGTTGAAATATGAACCAGTTAGGAATAGACAAACATTTCTGCCTGTTTCTGGACATGAACACAAGGGAAATAACACTGAGGATTCATTAAAATAATGAACTTCATTTTGACACAATTCAATGTTCTTATAATCCAGGTTCATGGAAATAAGTAAGTATGAAAATAAGGGCATTTGCTGTATGCCTGGGGCTTGTCTGTGAGGCTTGAATCTGTGTTAGGATGGTTTCTTCTGCTATATTTCCTTTCCCCTCTTCTTAATCAATGGTGCTCATGTTGCATCTCATCCAGCTGATCCCTAACGTAGTCAATGTAGTTGTGAATCTCTGAGATGCGCTTGCGATTCCGCTTCACCTCTTCATCTTGTACCTGCATGGACAGGCGAATAAGAGACAAAACAACAACAAATGAAAAGGTATTCTTCATGGTGGAAAACTGTAAACTGTCATACTGAGTGTTTGTGGCAATGCCTTGCCTTCCCCATAGAAATACAATGTATGTCATCCTATTTCAACTCATTCCCCATAGAAATACAATCTATGTCATCCTATTTCCATGCATTCCCCTGCCTACTGATTTCATCAGAGCACTCATCCAGCTGTTGCAGCGCGTCATCAGCTCGTCCTCACGGTTGTCGATCTTCAGCAGGTGGGTGTCGTGGGAGGCGCTGACTGCATTGATCACTGTGTCCTTGTCTACAAACAGCTGCATGGGGGGACAGACAGACACGGTGTAACACAGATGAATGATGTAGGCTGAAATTACCCCAAGACACTGATCTTGGGTCAGTTTTTCATTCTCAACATAATGGGCAAGGTTAGGATTGAGGGAGGGAAAGCTGATCTGAAATCTGTACCTAGGGGAAACTTCACCATGGCACCAGTGGGATCAAAATACTGCTGAGTGCCACTGGGGAAAGTGCTGCTGAGGTGCTACAGATCTTAATTTGACCCTGCTTCTCACAACAAGAAAACAGGAAATATTAATTATGTGGATTATAATGAATATAATTCTTTTGTTTTGGTTGACTTTTTTTTTGTTAGGGCAATTACAAACTTTATAAGACTTTTTAAACCTTGAATACACTACAATATGCATTTTCTGCTGCGCCGGTATATTGTCTGTGACAACAGACTGATTAAATTAAGATAGCAGATCTGTAGTTTCAATAGCAGTGACAGTGGAAATGTTGTCAGAGAAGTGAGGGTGGAAAAGCAGTAAGAACAGAATACAGTTGGACTGTGTGCAGTGTGTTTGAGTGCAATATGGATGAGCATGTACACATACAATATTAAATCAAATTTTAATTGTCAGATGCTTCGTAAATGACAGTGAAATGCTTCCCAACAATGCAGAATACAATATGATGAGTGTGGAAGTGTGTGTGTGGCAAATGTGTGCGTGTGTGGAAGTGTTATGTGCAAGTGAGTGTGTTCAGTGCATTCGGAAAGTATTCAGACCCCTTGACTTTATCCATATTTTGTTATGTTACAGCCTTATTCTGAAATGGATTAAGTAAATAAAAAATCCTCATCAATCTACACGCAATACCCCATAATGACAAAGCAAACATTTAGCAAATGTATAAAAAATAAAACACAGAAATACCGATTTACATAAGTATTCAGACCCTTTAATATGAGACTCGAAATTGACCTCAGGTACATCCTGTTTCCACTGATCATCCTTGAGATGTTTCTTCAACTTGATCGGAGTCCACCTGTGGTAAATTCAATTGATTGGACTTGATTTGGAAAGGCACATACCTGTCTATATAAGGTCCCACAGTTGACAGTGCATGTCACAGCAAAAACCAAGCCATGAGGTCGAAGGACTTGTCCGTAGAGCTCAGAGACAGGATTTTGTCGAGGCACAGATCTGGGGTGCGTACCAAAAAATGTTGGCAGCATTGAAGGTCCCCAAGAACAGAGCGGCCTCCATCATTTTTAAATGGAAGAAATTTGGAACCACCAAGACTCTTCCTAGAGCTGGCCGCCTGGACAAACTGAGCAATCAGGGGAGAAGGGCCTTGGTCAGGGAGGTGACCAAGAACCCGATGGTCACTCTGGCAGAGCTCCAGAGTTCTTCTGTGGAGATGGGAGAAGCTTCCAGAAGGACAACCATCTCTGCAGCACTCCATCAATCAGGCCTTTATGGTAAAGAGGCCAGACGGAAGCCACTCCTCAGTAAAAGGCACATGACAGCCCACTTGGAGTTTGCCAAAAGGCACCTAAAGGACTCTCAGACCATGAGAAACAAGAACTCTTTGACCTGAAAGCCAAGCGTCACATCTGGAGGAAACCTGGCACCATCCCTACAGTGAAACATGATGGTGGCAGCATCATGCTGTGGGGATGCTTTTCAGAGGCAGGGACTGGTAGACTAGTCAGGATCGAGGAAAAGATGAACGGAGCAAAGTATAGAGAGATCCTTGATGAAAACCTGCTCCAGTGCACTAAGGACCTCATACTGGGGAGAAGGCTCACCTTCCAACAGGACAACGACCCTAAGTACACAGCCAAGACAATGCAGGAGTGGCTTCGGGACAAGTCTCTGAATGTCCTTGAGTGGCCCAGCCAGAGCCCGGACTTGAACCCGATCAAACATCTCTGGAAAGACCTGAAAATAGCTGTGCAGCGACGCTCCCCATCCAACCTGACAGAGCTTGAGAGGATCTGTCTAAAAACCTGTTTTTGCTTTGTCATTATGGAATATTGTGTGTAGATTGATGAGGGGGAAAAATATTTTAATCAATTTTAGAATAAGGCTGTAACATAACAAAATGTGGAAAGAGTCAAACGGTCTGAATACTTCTGAATACGGTCTGAAAGCGCTGTCTGTGTTGGAGTATCAGTGTAAGTATGTGTGAGTGTGTGGGTAGAGTCCAGTGTGTGTGCATAGAGTCAAAAAGAGTTAGTGCAAAAAGGGTCAATGCAGATAGTCCAGGTAGCTATTTAGTTAACTATTTAGCAGTCTAATGGCTTGGGGGTAGGAGCCCTTTGATCCCAGACTTGGCACTCTGGTACAGTTTGCTGTGCGGTAGCAGAGAGAACAGTCTATGACTTGAGTTGCTGGAGTCTTTGACAATATTTGAAAATGTTTGTGGAGATAAGAGACAGGGTTGAGAGAGGGGTAGGGAAACACTATTTAGACTGCGTCTCAAATAGCCACCTATTTCACATATAGTACACTACTTTTGACCATGGCCTGTAGGATTTTTCTGACACTGACCATTCGGACATCATCTGGCATATCCTCCTCCAGCTCATTCTTGGCCACTCGCTCCAGGGTTGCCACAGCGATTTCTAGTAGCTTCTCGTGATGGTGGTTCTCTAAGTCTCGGCACTGGGCGAAAGTGGGTCTGTGTCAAGGAGACTTTGTCTGACACTGTACACTGTATATCAAGCGTGTCAGAGGAGGAGTGCTGATCCAGGATCAGGTCCTCCCTGTCCATGTCATCTTTTAATTGGAAAACTGATCCTAAATCAGCACTTTAACTCTGAGACGCTTGGTACATACAGACCCTGATTTGAAGAACTGCATCAGTGCACTGCAACACCATTATAATACACATGCAACGTTTAGTTATATTGAAATAAATACCTAAGGTAGAAAAGGATATATTCCTTGAACAACTTCAATGAATCCGGCAACCATGTCTGAAATGTTCCTCTCAAAATCTTTGATTATGTCCTATAGAAAAAAAAGGAGAATAGTTATTGACATATGAATAACGTATCTCAAATTGAAATGTGTGTTTTGATATCAAATGGAAAATACAAATTTATTAATTAACCACTCCAAACATTCTTCTATAAATGAGAGTTTCCATATGAACTCTTGCACGTGTACTATAATATACATCAACCGTGCACACACACACACACACACACACACACACACACACACACACACACACACACTTTGTTGCTTGTATGAATTTTGTCTTGCTGCTTTTTGTTTTATGTTGCTCTGTCTGTATGCTACGTCTTGCTTGTCCTATGTTGCTCTGTCTGTATGCTATGTCTTGCTTGTTCTATGTTGCTATTGTCTATATTGTAATTGTTTTTAATAACCTGCCCAGGGACTGCGGTTGAAAATTAGCCGGCTGGCTAAAACCGGCACTTTTACTGAAACGTTGATTAATGTGCACTGTCCCTGTAAAAATAAAAAATAAACTCAAACTCAAACACACACACACACACACACACAACATAATTGAGGATGCAGTGCATGCGCTTTCTCATCCTTTTTTAAATGTATTTTATTTTGAAATTGCATTGTTGGTTAGAGCCTGTAAGTAAGCATTGACAAATAACGTGACAAATACACTTTGATTTGATTAACAACAACTCCATTCAGAATATTAAGTAGCAGTCTACCTGTTGGCTCTTGGTCGTTGTAGCCTATCCTTCTCCTTTAACTTTTAATTCTGTCATTTTAATTCCATCTTCCAATGATTACATATCTCCTAACTTTTGCCACACACAGAGCCTATATGACTGTAGCCTATTGACGCTTTGATGACTAATGATTGGTCAACAACTACTACTGCAGCAGTCACGTTCGGCTCTGTACGGGTCCTTCTAGACAAGTCAGTTAAAATGACACAGACCCAAGGCCTCCCGAGTGGTACAGCTCTCTAAGGCACTTCTTCGCAGTGCTTGAGGCTTCATTACAGACCCGGGTTTGATCCCAGGCTGTGTCACAGCCAGCCATGACCGGGAGCGTGGTCTGGGTTAGGGGAGGTTTGGCCGGCCTGGATTTCCTTGTCTAATCACCGTCTAGCAACTCCTTGTGGCGGCCGGGCAACTTTGGTCGCCAGCTGGACAGTGTTTCCTCCGACACATTGGTGTGGTTGGCTTCCGGGTTAAGAAGTGTGTCAAGAAGCAGTGTGGCTTGACAGGGTCGTGTTTTGGAGGACGCATAGCTCTCAACCTTTGTCTCTCCCGAGTCTGTAGGGGTGTTGCAGCGATAGGACAAGACTGTAAACACCAATTGGATTTCACGAAATTGGGAAGTAAAAGTTTAATTTAAAAAAAAGGACAAAAAAGGACACATACCAGAGACCCGAGAATTTCATATGAGATCCGACCCAGACCCATGACATTATTTAGAATTCTGGATCTGCCCCTAATCGGGTCCCAGATCGGGTATCTTGGATTGGTACAGGTGGATCCGTAAAAACCTATACTCCTAACCTCTTAGAAGTTATTCAGTTCAGATTTAAGGGCGGCCAAGAATGTAGATCTTAACTCTGGGATATGTTGGACGGTAGCGTCCCACCTCGCCAACAGCCAGTGAAAGTGCAGGGCGCCAAATTCAAAACAACAAAAATCTCATAATTAAAATTCCTCAAGCATTCAAGTATTTTACACAATTTTAAAGATACAATTCGCGTTAATCCAGCCACAGTGTCTGATTTCAAAAAGGCTTTACAGCGAAAGCACCACAAACGATTATGTTAGGTCACCACCAAGTCACAGAAAAACACAGCCATTTTTCCAGCCAAAGAGGAGTCACAAAAAGCACAGATATAGATAAAATGAATCACTAACCTTTGATGATCTTCATCAGATGACACTCATAGGACTTCATGTTACACAATACATGTATGTTTTGTTCGCTAAAGTGCATATTTATATCAAAAAATCTAATTTTACATTGGCGCGTTACGTTCAGTAGTTCTAAAACATGCTGTGATTTTGCAGAGAGCCACATCAATTTACAGAAATACTCATCATAAATGTTGATGAAAATACAAGTGTTATACATGGAATTAGAGATATACTTCTCCTTAATGCAACCGCTGTGTCAGATTTCAACACAAACTTTACGGAAAAAGCAAACCATGCAAAAATCTGAGTACAGCGTTCAAACAACAAAGCAGCCAAAAAGATATCCGCCATATTGTGTAGTCAACATTAGTCAGAAATAGCATTATAAATATTCACTTACCTTTAATGATCTTCATCAGAATGCACTCCCAGGAATCACATTTCCACAATAAATGTTTGATTTGTTTGATAAAGTTCATCATTTATGTCCAAATAGCTTCTCTTGTTAGGGCGTTTGGTAAACAAATCCAAACGCGCGTTCAGGTCCAGCCGAACGTCGGACGAAAAGTTCAAAAAGTTATATTACAGGTCGTAGAAACATGTCAAACTAAGTATAGAATCAATCTTTAGGATGTTTTTATCATAAATCTTCAATAATGTTCCACCCGGAGAATTCCTATGTCTGTAGAAAAGCAATGGAACGAGAGCTAACTCTCTCATGACCTCGTGTCACGAGCCTGTAGCACTCAGCCAGACACCTGGCTCAATCCCCTCTCATTCTCTCCCCCTTCATAGTAGAAGCCTCAAACAAAGTTTTAAAGACTGTTGACATATAGTGGACGCCTTAGGAAGTACAATATGACCCCATTTACACTATATATTGGAATGGCAAAGAGTTGAAAAACTACAAACCTCAGATTTCCCACTTCCTGGTTAGATTTTTCTCAAGTTTTCGGCTGCCATATGAGTTCTGTTATACTCAAAGACATCATTCAAACAGTTTTAGAAACTTCAGAATGTTTTCTATCCAATACTACTAATACTATGCATTTATTAGCATCTGGGACTGAGTAGCATGCAGTTTACTCTGGGCACCTTATTCATTCAAGCTACTCAATACTGCCCCCCTGTCACCAAGAAGTTTTAACAACACACAGACAGACACACACACACCTCCAGCTGGTCGACGAGCTGCAGCTCCTGGGTCATGAGGCTGTCACAGAGCTGGTTGATCTCCTCGCTGCAGTGGTTCAGCTGGGCCTCCAGGAGACGTGCGTCTGTGGCCTGCTGTATCTCAGACATCACCTGGGTGTGTGGCCACGTGGAGATACACAACATTTATGTGTGATTTGCATGATTATTTTGTGATTTGTAAGATTCATGTACAGTGGATTTGAAACGATAAGAATCGCACCGTTTTTGTTAAACTGTTGCTATCAGGTTTTTTTTCAGCAGTTTGTTAAATCATTATCCAGAGCCATATATTTCCGTAATATTTTTGATTATTGTTCTTATTCTAGACATTCAGTTACAGAGCATTATTTAAATATTCCCCATGTAATATTAATGGGGCGCTAACATAGCTGCCATAGAATGTGAAAGTTGAATGTAAATACATCACAATGCTCCTTCTAGACATTATATTCCACATGTTATTTTAATGCAGCACCACCATGGCTGCCATAGAATGTTGTAGTGTCATGCAAATGCACATCATGCAGAAAACCTCAATTGCCAAACTCTCTAAAGAACATGGCTCTTACGTTATCTATGTGTGGCCAAGAAGATATTCAGTGCATATAAATACATTAAATACGCAATATTTGTTCCAAAATAATTCAAAAGAAATGTATTTTGACACTTATATCCCTCCATAGAGATGGGGCCGATAGGAGTCAGTTGAATTCTATGGGCCATATTCATATTTAGCCTCTGTTGAAGACCATTGTCCAGCCCAAGAATTATCTGTATAATGAAAAGCGCAAAATAAATTAAATATATTATTATTATTATTATTATAAAGCATCTCGGAGTAGGAGTGCTAATTTAGGATTTTTAAAAAACTTTTAAATATTGATAAAGGTAGCATGGGCAGGGAAGAACTGTAATTAAAGCATTTTCCAATTAGACTTGCCAATTGTGTGGCCAACATTTTCCAATTAGACTTGCCAATTGTGTGGCCAACATTTTCCAATTAGACTTGCCAATTGGTCTACTAATTAAGATTTGTAATCTGCCAGTCTGCGCTGAACTGATGCTCTCAAACGGGACCATTTCACTGTCAGTGCAAGTGAAAGCCGGTTTTGACTAGATGGAATGCCGCTAATATCAGAAGTTACTCTTCGTAGCATGTTAGGAGAACCCACGCAGCAGGTTAGGAGAATCAATGTAGCAGGTTAGGAGAATTAGGTTAAGGTTAGGAAAAGCATTAGTGTTAGCAAAAATTGTAAAATTCTCCCCAACGCTTCTCGGATATGCAGGTTTTGACATCACTTTGACATTAGCGGAATCCTTTCTTGACATGACCTTAAAAGCTACAGTCCCATGACGCACCTGTCTCCTGGCTTTCTCAAAGTCTGCAGCGATCTGTGCTGCTCTCTGCTGGTTGTCGTCCACGGCTTCTCTGGAACAGTCAAAGAAGGACTTGACCTCGTCTTCCCTCCGGCCGCACTGTGCCAAGCCAATCTCAAACACCTGCACACACAGCGCCACCAGGTGGCTCTTGTATGTAGGAACAGAGTCAAGGAAGGAGCCTTCGATGCAATAGTAGAATAATCGACTTGTGTTATTTTCCAGTTTTTTTCTCTCCTTGAAATCCCTATCTTACAACAAGATATATCATTCTACTATTATTTCACCTGCCTCTGCTTTTAGCCATCCATCAAATCAAGGGCCAGTTGTCAAAGGGAGAAGGCATGCTCCAAATAGACTGACACTGAGAGAACAGAGTATGGAGAAGGATATGTCTCTAGTAGTACAGACACTCCGGGGAGGTAGGCCAGCTTGGCTGCCTCTGCATCATCTGCGTACATGCTGTCAAACAGATATGGGCCATTCAAGAGCTCCACAAAGGCATCCTGTAAGTAGGGAAGACACACACACACACACACACACACACACACACACACACACACACACACACACACACACACACACACACACACACACACACACACACACACACACACACACACACACACACACACACACACACACACACACACACACACACACACACAACAGTAGATGGCAGAGTTACCCAATGATTTCAAGCTCAATGCACACATGGATGTAGAATGTATGCTTTGCTCTGAATGTAGGTTTTTCGTAGGGTACCCTGTGCAACTGCAGCTCGTCCTCTTGCTCTTGCCTAGCATCCATCGCCCTTCTCTCCTGGGCCTCATTGTGGCGCATCTCCTCAATGGCATACTGATATTTTCCAAACGCCTGCTCTCGCTACATAAGGAAATACTTAATGTTCAATGCCTGCCTAAATGGTTGGTAGAGTAAAAAAAAAGCAAGGTATTCATGTATTAATACAAACTAATGGTATATCCAGTGCAGTGCTTGAAGAAAAATGTATAAACTAGACCTTTGGAACTGTTCTTTAAATCTGTGGTTACAATATGGATGGGATGTGTAAAGGTTTGTCAGTTCAGCAGTTTTGCAATTCTGCTTTTAGTATGGTGCTTATTCAGCTGTCTGATTCCCAGGGGAAACGTTTGTAATCCATGACTAACCGTTTTGTAATGCTCTCGTTTACATCAATGCTTTAATTCATCAGGACAGGAATGTCCCTGAGCCTAGGCATAAATCTCTTATTTTGTAAGACTTGTGTTTTGTAAGACTTATGGTATGTTGGTGTGGATACAAGCACATATATATACTGTACAACCTTGTCAGCCCATTGGTGCTCCTGTGCCTGTCGCTCTAACGCCAGGGATGTGTTTCTTATAGGTACAGATCTAGGATCAGCTTCCCCTCCCCGATCCTAACCTTAACCATTAGTGGGGGGATTACAAGACTGACCCAATATAAGTGTCAAGGGGCAATTTCACCCTGTTCTGTCACTCACTGTTTGTTCATCCAGTAGCCTGAAGTCCAAGTAAACCAACTCTGGAAGGTAGGCAGCAACAAAGATCTTGTAGCGGTCCTCTTTGCAGATGGGGTTTCCAGCTAGGTTGAGAGTGCGCAGGTTCTTGAACTTTCTGAGGTAGATCACCTGGGAATCAGAGGATATGGTTGATTGCAATTCCTACAGTGTCCAGCAAACATGCAATACCAGCCCATACCATGAAAATAACATATTTTGTCACAAATATTCTACAGTATACAATTTGAGAGTTTACATTCATAATTTGAAACATAAACAATACATGTATGTAGTGTATGAAAGTTACTCACATTTTCCAACTGAGCCAGGAAGTTGTTCCCAATAGAGAGAACGTGTAGGTTTAGGAGTGTGTCCATGTTCTCAATGACAGAGATTCTGTTGTTGTAGAGACTCAAGTCTTCCAGCTTCACCAGAGAATCCAACCCCTCGATCCCCTCAATGTTATTGAAGGACAGATCTAGAGGAAAAGAGAAGATAGAGAGAAAGATAATATTGATAGCTAGGCCATAATAGACTTGTAACAGTGAAGGGCTTGTCTTTTAGTGACAAACAATATAGTCATCTTGATCTAGCTATATACAGTTTAACACATACATTACCTGTCTAACATTTACTGTATGTGGAACATATTCAGGGTCTATGAGAGACGGCTTTCTTACCCAGCCATTTTAGATTAGTGAGGCGCCCCAGTCCTTCAATCTTCTCAATGATGTTATTGTCCAGTTGTAGCTTGGTCAGAGACGTGAACTGCCACAGGTGATCAATCTTCAGGATGTCTATGGACAAAAATATAAAAAATACGGACAAAGTAAGGAATAAAAACTATTTCCACTGCAACTATTGCCCTTCTCTCTGTGGACAATGGACATGACATGCCTGCACCAAAAAAGTATGCAAATGAATGAAGAACATCAACATCTGTCAAATGTCTTACTCTTGTAGTCCAGGCGCAATTGGCAGACTTCGTCATACTGCATGCCCTCCTCCTTGGCAATCTGCCCAGCCTGGTCTTGAGGGCCTTGCTCCTCCACTGCCTTCTGCAGTAGCTCCCCGTCCACCAAACTGGGCTCTGCGGTATCATATAGCCTGCTCATCCTGCTAATGTCTCTGGATCCACTGACTCTCTACCCTGTACTGTTACTGTGGAGAGAAGAGCAACGCAATATCAAATGCTGCATTCAATGCCACTGTCTGGCGGTGGTTGTAGGTTTAACAAATGTTTTTCTGATTGATAAACAGTGAGTCTCAGTGTCATCACAATCCTGCCAGGTACGTAGCTTTGTAGAGTTGAGTGGCTGTTTTGCAATAACAAATAAACACAAACTGTGTATAATGTATTTATGCTAGGTTAACTGGCTAACGTTAGCTACGGTGGCTAGCTATAAATATTGTAAACAAACGTTTATATAGATAGCTATAATACAGTAACTTAACGTTAACTAGCTAATAGTAGCTAGTACTTTTTCAGCAGTAACACAACACAACAAGCCAGAGCTGAGTAACCTAATTTCTGCTAAATTAAAAAGGTATCAGATTGCTCTCTCTCTCTCACAAGCTGCTGTTTTGAGAGACCACAAGAAAACCAAACAACAAAGTAATTTGAAAATAAATGTATGTTATCAGCCTCATACCTTTCAAACCCAAGTCTGCTGCGCAAAGATGTATAATGTTGCCTAGCAACCAGGCAGCAGGACTGGGCTACATGGAACACGGAAACGTTTATAGCTACACAGTTTTAAACAATTTCACAGAGGATACAGTTCTTCCGATATGCACTATGCGAACCAATGTAAGCATTACTATGGGGGTTCTTTGTGAATATTATGTACTTAAATTACAATTATTAGAATCAAGGGAATCATTCATGTTTATCTCTTCTAGCCAGGATCAGCGCTGTATTGGTCAGGATTTCCTGAAATATGCCATGTAACCCAGAGTTTATCTAGCTAGTTTATCCCATCGAGTGCAGTATGTTAGAAATTATCAGGATATTCAGAATCAAGTCAATCAAACAACAACAATAGTTTGATAGTACAGATTGTAGGGACAGGTTTAAAGTAATTTCCCCAAACAAAAATACTTTATTGTTAATATTAATATATATATATTTTAAATGTAACCATTATTTAACTTGGCAAGTAAGTTAAGAACACATTATTATGTACAATGACGGCCTACACCGGCCAAACCCGGACGACGCTGGGCCAATTGTGCGCTGCCCTATGGGACTCCCAATCACTGCAGGTTGTGATACATAACATGAACAGTAACGTTAACATCGATCACATCCAGCAAAGGCTTGGATCTTGTGCATAGATAGCTATCTTTAGTGTTGGTGGTGAACATACCCTGGATAGCTGCTAATTTTGATCGACAATAAATCCAGCCATACAGATTGATATCTGAGTTTTATCTTCCAATGTGGTTGCTCAGTGGGAGGGACTTGCAGATAATGCGCCTCTCTTCCAGCTTCTGTCATTCTGTGGATATTGTTTGTTGTCATAAAGATGGAGTTCTTACTGGGCAATCCGTACAGCACTCCTGTGGGCCAGTGCTTAGGTAAGTTACCAGCTATAGATACTGTATACTATAATCAGGTCTTATAAAGCCATAATGTAAGGTTTGAATGGTGACTTACATGTGTTATTGTACGGCATTCAGAAGCACCAGTAGCGAGCTAAGCTAGCTAGCTGTAGCATCATCGACCAGCTACAGTAACCTTATAAATATCGGTTCGCGGCTAGCCCATGCAAACGTTAGCTAAGCTAATTGGAATCAGGGTGGCACATTTGCTGGAAAGTACAAATTTGCTCCAAATGAAGCGAAATTATTTCACGAGGGAGTTTTGTACTGGATTCTCCTTTGTTTTGAAATGCAATGATACAACAGCCGGGGAACAGTTTTTCAATTGAAATTGTTTATCAATTACGATGTGCGGTCTCATTTGCCAAATAGTGTTTTTATGACACTGACTAGTGCTTTTAAAGTAATTAATGAATTCACATTCGAACAGTTGGTCTGTATTCTTTAAGTCCGTACAGGCATGACATTGATAATGGAAGGGGATAAACGGGAAGATGCGTCATTTGACCTTTGACTATGCTGAAAAATGCAGACAAATCACAATGAGCTTTCTCACAAATACTGATGACACATTAGCAAAACACCCTTCAAAGATGATTAATTGCAGCTTCACTTCTATTACGAGAAGACAGACTTGCATTGTCAACCACAGCTTTTCAGTGACTAGCTGACCTAGATTTTTATTTAACTTTTTATTTATTTATTTAACTAGGAGGGCAAGTCAGTTAAGAACAAATTCTTATTTACAATGACGGCCTACCCGGGGAACAGTGGGTTAACTGAACTGCCTTGTTCAGGGGCAGAACAACAGATTTTTACCTTGTCAGTTCGGGATTCGATCCAGCAACCTTTCGGTTACTGGCCCAACGTTCTAACCACTAGGCTACCAGCCGCCACTAAACCGTGCCCAGTTTTTTTCCATGGGCTCCGTTGTTAGGATGGTAGTTCGGTCAGTTGGGATTGTAATGAATGGTGATGAGGAAGCTAGTCGACATCCCCCTGTAGCTTCCCTCAAAGTTCCTCCTTCCCCTCAATGCCCTCCCTCCTGCAGTTCCTAAAGACAGCTTTTTCCGGGCAGTTTCCTGCACTGTCATTGGGACGATGAGCTTCAACAGTGTTTATTTGGACTGAAATATTGACAAGTGTTTATGGGCATTAAAGGCATAAGAAAATAAACATGTTAGAAGCTCTTCTGTGTTCCTGATTAGCCCAATACCTAATGGAAATTGCATTTTGTGTAGCCTAACCTGTTACTACCTTCAGGCTTTTATTTTCCACCCTGTCTGTATGGTTTATTGTAGCTCAGTAAGCCACACATAATGCCCTGGACCAGAGCTAGGTTCATACTGAGGCCTTGTACAGTAGGGCACGCAAAAATATATGGATAGGGAATGCCTGATTTGATAGGCTTGGTCCACTGTGTAGTGTGCATAGATCTTCTATCTACTGTACTAATAACCATGACAGTTAGCTTTACGAACAGCTCTAAGGCTTTTATAATCACAGTCATAATATTTTGAAGCTCAGTTAGCCTAGTTTGTTTACCCTTGCAACAGGTGTAACTGGCTCAGTCTGTGGACATTTCTCCAGGCCCTGCTCCTGGGCCTGTGATTTGGGAGATAACAGAAGGAAAATAACGGAGTGATCCCTGCGGTTGGGATTGGTCTAGATGTGGTAAAGCAGGAATAATTTTTCACTTCTAGGTGAGGGGGGTCTAGGCTATTTGACAACTTCTATAGCACCTCCATATTATAAGTTAAATAAAAAATTTCAAAATAGCGTTGTTATTGGCTTGCTTCTTTTGAGGGCTGTTTAACAAGTGTGGACTTCTAAGTTCTGTGGCTATATACTCAGCCGTGTGTTTTATCATTGGTGATCATGTCCATAAGCATCATTGTCTCTTATATAGTTGCCTGGGAGTTTCTGACGACCAGAAGGGCCCAACATTGGCTATTACTCATATATAAAGCACTTCTCCAGAAACGCCCATACTACCTAATTTCTAAATTGGAAATCTAGTAACTACAAGACTCAGTCTCTAGACTGGTTGGTCCTAGAGGATCCGCGGGTTCCCTCTGAGTTAGGAAAGACTGCTTTCAGTTACTATGGCCCTCTGTCCTGGAATGACCTACAGGTCACTCTGAAACTTGATTATTTGGTCCCAAATTCTGAATTTTGGGCTCTTGTTTTTATCGATTGTATATATTATTTACTACTGCCCTTTTTAGTGTATTGTAATTCATTTGAAATGTGGTAACTGTAATTTGGTTGAATGGTTTCTCACATTGCTTCAACTGTTGTTCTCAGGGCACCATTGGAAATGAGACCCTGGTCTCAATGGGTTCCCCAGATTAAATAAAGGTTAATAATATAAAATAAAAGGTAATACAATGGACTGTTGCCAACCCCAGGTTGTGCAGACTCTGTGATAAAGTGTAGTCTGGCCAGAAGGAGAGTGTGGCTGGGCTGAGATAAGATGTGGTTGTGATGATTGGATGGGACTGGGCTGAGGCTAGGTAGGACTCTACTGGGCCTATGTACCCTCTGGCAGGGACTGTGTCCTTCATTGATAGAGTCACTGATTATCTAACAGCACGTTTACATCCACAGCAAAACTATTGGATTGGCGATTGCACGAACAATGGAACATGGCAGAATACTAACCAGGGCTCAATGGATAGAATAGTTAGGCTATACATGTTTTATAAAGACATTAGCTACAACTATATCAATATCCTATGTTTTAAAGGTTTTTGTGCAGTATTCTTACAGCTCAAGGCCGTTGCTACAACCATAATTATTCTATGTTATGAAGATCCTAGTACTGTACAGGGCATACAATTCACGTTCTGGTCCACCAGCCACTGTGGCAGGTAGATTTAAACAATAAGGCCCGAGGGGGTGTGGTATATGGCCAATATACCACGGATAAGGAATGTTCTTTTGCATGACACAACGTGGAGTGCCTGGATACAGCCCTTGCCCTTATTGGCAATATACCACAAACACCCGAGGTACCTTATTGCTATTATAAACTGGTTACCAATGTAATTAGAGCAGTAAAAATAAATGTTTTGGCATACCCGTGGTATATGGTCTG
This sequence comes from Oncorhynchus clarkii lewisi, assembly GCF_045791955.1. Classification (NCBI taxonomy): domain Eukaryota; kingdom Metazoa; phylum Chordata; class Actinopteri; order Salmoniformes; family Salmonidae; genus Oncorhynchus; species Oncorhynchus clarkii. The sequence goes on from NW_027258467.1 coordinate 23,378, forward strand.
ATATCCCAAGGCTTTCAGCCAATCACGGCTTTCAGCCAAACAGCATTCAGTGCTCGAACCACCCAGTTTCTACCAGCCACTCAGATTTTTTCCCCTGCTAAAATTATACCAACAAAACACAAAAAAACAGATGAGCATGCTTTGTAATGTTTCTGAAACAATACTTGTATTATTAGTAAGAAATAATGTGTTAAATTGTTTAATTTCATTTTTTTGTGACCTGCGTCATTAAACCAAACTATCACAGATGAGACAAACATTTTCACCTGCCCATTTAAGGGTGGGAGGTTACCGTGGTAGCGTGACTCCAGTCATGTTTGAGCCTGTGATTGAGTCTGACTAGTAGAGGTGTTGTTTTCTCTTCCCTTGCAATTGAAACTCAAACATAGAAAAACAACCTAGCCTGTGAACAACACAATGTAAATGGACAAGTCTCACTTCAGTAGACTTTCAGTTCAAGTAAATTAGACCAATTTGTATGCCTGTGCGCAGCGCTTCTAAAAATGTACTTCTAAAAATGTACCTTTCGCTCAACTCTTCGCATGCACCCAGGGTTCCAGCGTAAGATGGAATAGGCTATATAGGATTCGTAGTTCATAGACTTAATTTACCAGCTATGAAACAAAACGGCAAAAATACTTTGAAAAAAAGCTACTGGAGCATTTATTTTACTATAAATGTGATCGAACTTGACTTTTTATTCACATGCGAGTGAAATGCTTGCACTGTGGAGCCCTGACAACCCGCCAACGTGGCTGGTGAAATAGACATTTTACCCACCAATGACAAAATCTACCTGCAGGTGTTAATTTTAGGCCCTGGTACTGTATCCTTACTGCTCAAGGCCTTAGCTACAAGCATAACTATCCTATGTTATAAAGGTCTTCAGTACTGTATCCTTACTGCTCAGTTGAGATCATGTATAGCCTAACAAACTAGACAGAAGACAAGGTGGGGGGTAAGCTGTCCACTCTGCATTGTCTCTGAGAGAATCTCCTAGGATGTCACCCAGGCAGATTGCACAAACAGTTTCCCATGCATTCAGTCCAGTTTCTCATGGTTAGGCCTTTTTCCGAAGATGAGATATTGATGTCTGAAGCTGATAATGGCCACAGTTTATTAGCCCCTAGTCATGAATCTGTGTGAAATCAGAATGGGAACATATCATGGGTATACTCTGGAGGAAGGAAGTTAGTCTGGTTCCAGATATATTTGTGCTGCCTTATCAACTCCATTGGTCATCATGGTCACAATCTGGGACCAGGCTAGAAGGAAGTTGGTCTGAGGAGGTGCAGAAGAAGGGTCTTTCATTGCTGTGAGTGTAGCCTACAGGCCAGGGTGTGTCCCCCTGCCCACTGGCCTGCTTCTCCGGCCAGCTTGGTGCCAAGTCATCCTAGATGGCCATCGCTGAACACCACCACACCAGCTAGGCTGGTCCCTACTACCATCCTCATCATTGTCAGCTCCGAGAGCGGTCTGCTCGGGTCACTGCACACTGTGCCCAGCGAGCAGCAGAGTGGATTTTTAATTTCTTTAGGAGCTACTAGCTTTAAATCATCTGCCCCAGTGTGTTATCTCTCTGGTTGAGAGCTCACTGTACTGTGCTGTCCATAAAGGCATTCTGTCTGTCCGTGTGGATACAGTGCTGGTGGTGAGAGTGGTACCCAACACCACAGTACAGCACCAGCAAGACAGGGGAAAGGGATCAGGTTCACTTCCCACAGAGGAAATGGGAGAGCACTCAGAGACAGGGCAATAGAACAGGCAGCAACCCTACTGATGAGGTTTGCATTGTGAATCTTAATTGTCCTTTCTCATTACCTTAAGTGGCCTGACAGGCAGGGGGTGGACAGGATGAGAGAGAGAGAGAGAGGCTTGGTGGATGTTGTGTGTGTGTGTGTGTGTGTGTGTGTGTGTGTGTGTGTTGTAGCAAGTGTGTGTTTATGTTTGCAGTGTGTGTGCATATTTGTGTGGATGGTGTGTTTGTTTGTGGTGGGTGGATTGTGTGTGTGTGGCTTGAGGTTTGATACTAGTGTAACTACTCTGTCTCAGAGTACAGTTGGCCTAGATGCTGACTCCATCTCCTTCATTTTAGCTGCTAAAGAGACAGAGACCATCATAGAGGGAAAGCAGCTACACATCCTGGAGGAAACAGAACAATCTGCCTGCCATCTCCATTAGTGGAAGGGTTAGTGTAGCTAGCAGGCCCATGGATTTGTCCCTAATGGGTTGGAGCACTCTCTGGTAATAAGCCCTCTATGACGAGATGTTGAAAAGAAGACTATAAGACAGAGGAATAGTTCGGTAACCATGGATACATGTTTGGGTCATATAATGAGCCAATTTCAAATGTCTATCTCAGAGCTATGCATTAGTGGATTGAGGAATAGGGAGGGGGAGAGTGAGAGGGAGGAAGACAGACAAGGGGGGGGGTATAGTGGGATTGAAGAAGGGGGTATAGAGCGAGAGAACAGACGGGGAGCGAAGAGGGATCTGAAATGGAGATTTGTGGAGTTGGCAGTGGATGGCACAGCCTTCCGCCTGTGTGGCCACGTGACTGGTTGTACTGGTTTCACTCCATGGCACTGGGAGTGGGGGTGGAGCCTGGGTTGAACTTGCACCCAATCAGTCTCTCTTCTATTTTCAAAGCTCTGGCTGTAATGGCTGTCTTGTTCCATGAATAGAGGCCTCAAAAAGGATGACTCTGTATAGGGCTGTTAGGGTGACCATATTACCGCCACACCGGTGGTCACGAGTCATGAGGGCAGTCAAATTCCACATGACCGTTTAGTCATGGTAATTAGCCTACTCCAAGCGCTGATGCTGCTGATTGTCATTAGTAGCCTACCAAACTTGCTAACTGCCTGGTACTCAGCACTCTATTGTCCCTCTAATCACTCTGACATCAATGCAAATTGAATTGAAAATCTAATCAAACATTTCATGTGAGCTCATGTTGCTCAACATTTCTGTAGGCTATGCAATTGTGTGAGAAAATATATTTGATGGCCTCTATTAAAAAGAGGAGAATCCCATCCCATTTTTCACCATAATTTGCAAATAAATTCATAAAAAATCCAACAATGTGATTTTTCTGGATTTTGTGTCTAATTTTGTCTGTCATAGTTGAAGTGTACCTATGATGAAAATTACAGGCCTCTCTCATCTTTTTAAGTGGGAGAACAAGTGGTGGCTGACTAAATACTTTTTTGCCCCACTGTACATATGAGATGAGTAATGTAGGGTATGTAAACATTACATTAAGTAGCATTGTTTAAAGTGGCTAGTGATATATTTTACGTCAATTTCCATCAATTCCCATTATTAAAGTGGCTAGAGTTGAGTCAGTGTGTTGGCAGCAGCCACTCAATGTTAGTGGTGGCTGTTTAATAGTCAGATGGCCTTGAGATAGAAGCTGTTTTTCAGTCTCTCGGGCCCTGCTTTGATGCACCTGTACTGACCTCGCCTTCTGGATGATAGCGGGGTGAACAGGCAGTGGCTCGGGTGGTTGTTGTCCTTGATGATCTTTATGGCCTTCCTGGGTGGTGTAGGTGTCCTGGAGGGCAGGTAGTTTGCCCCCGGTGATGCGTTGTGCAGACCTCGCTACCCTCTGGAGAGCCTTAGGGTTGTGGGCGGAGCAGTTGCCGTACCAGGCGGTGATACAGCCCGGCAGGATGCTCTCGATTGTGCATCTGTAGAAGTTTGAGTGCTTTTGGTGACAAGCCGTATTTCTTCAGCCTCCTGAGGTTGAAGAGGCGCTGCTGCGCCTTCTTCACGACGCTGTCTGTGTGGGTGGACCAATTCAGTTTGTCTGTGATGTGTATGCCGAGGAACTTAAAACTTACTACCCTCTCCACTACTGTCCCATCGATGTTGATAGGGGGGTGCTCCCTCTGCTGTTTCCTGAAGTCCACAATCATCTCCTTTGTTTGGTTGACATTGAGTGTGAGGTTATTTCCCTAAACTTGATGATTGAGTTGGAGGCGTGCATGGCCACGCAGTCGTGGGTGAACAGGGAGTACAGGAGAGGGCTCAGAACGCACCCTTGTGGGGCCCCAGTGTTGAGGATCAGCGGGGTGGAGATGTTACCTACCCTCACCACCTGGGGGCGGCCCGTCAGGAAGTCCAGTACCCAGTTTCACAGGGTGGGGTCGAGACCCAGGGTCTCAAGCTTGATGACGAGTTTGGAGGGTACTATGGTGTTAAATGCTGAGCTGTAGTCAATGAACATCATTCTCACATAGGTACAGCATTCTCACATTCCTCTTGTCCAGATGGGTTAGGGCAGTGTGCAGTGTGGTTGAGATTGCATCGTCTGTGGAACTGTTTGGGCGGTAAGCAAATTGGAGTGGGTGTAAGGTAGGGTGGAGGTGATATGGTCCTTGACTAGTCTCTCAAAGCACTTCATGATGATGGAAGTGAGTGGTACGGGGCGGTAGTCGTTTAGCTCAGTTACCTTAGCTTTCTGGGGAACAGGAACAATGGTGTGCGCATGCTCTGAGGATGCGGCTGGGGATGCCGTCTGGGCCTGGAGCCTTGCGAGGGTTAACACTTTTAAATGTTTTACTCACAATCTGTATGTGTTTTAATTTTTTAGAAGAAGGTGATTTTTAGCCCTAATAATCCATTATTGCACCATATTAGACTCTGGAAACTCTTAATTGATCACATATTCGTTCTATTCCAGGGCACAGCGGAGGAACTTAATAGATTCCACTCCTCCATCAATACAACAGTGAACATTTGAAATTCACTGCTTGTGAAATACATCTTCTTGACATTTTAAGTTAGAGGGATGGGGAGGTGGTTAGTACGGATCTATACAGGAAGCCGATTGACAGAAATTCCCTATTATGCGGAGACAGCTTCCACCCTACACCCCTAAAAAATAACCTCCCCATTAGCCAATGCAGTCGCATACGTAGGATTTGTAGTACACGGAGTGACTATGTAAAACAAACCGCCCATCTGGATGAGCGTTTCAGACAGCGGGGTTACCCAGAGGAATGGCTGCAGGATGCAAGAGAACGTTATAAAAATATGACCCAGGATGACAGCCTCACGTCCAAACCTCCCCGCTCTCCTGACCAACGCATTTAATGCTTCCTTCAGTACTCCCCACTTGGTAAACAGTTCAACCACATTATTACAAAACATTGGTACATCTTGAGCACTGATCCACAACAGGAAAAGACGTTTAAAGGAACCCGCGGGTCGTCTTCAGACACGCCCCCAACATCAGTCACATGGTGGTGAGGTCTGGTCTTCCACCAGTGCCACGCAGGACCTTTCTAGACTGTGTGCCGGACGGTAACTAGAGACGTGGCGGATGCACCAAATGTAACTTCACGAACAAATGCACAATGTTCAGTCACCTTATTACGTGCAAGGCCATTAAGATTAAGGGCATCATTACATGTTCCACAAAACATGTGATATACCTGATCAAATGTATTTGTGGTCTATGTAGGAAAAAACACAAGGAGCTCTGAAAACAAGGATAGCAGAACACAGGAGTAATATCAGGGCCCTTGACCAGAGAAACCCTGTGGCTGCTCATGTCATGGAGGCTCGTCACAACGTCAGCTCTTTGAGTCACATTGGTATGGAACATGTTAAGACTCCTAGGAGGGGCGGAGATACTGATCATCTATGACTGAGAAGAGGATTGTATTGGATTCACCTTGGGTGCACCATGTCTCCTAGAGGTCTGAACCAAGAGTTTGGTATCAGACCATTTCTTACCTGAATATGTTCCTTTACTTTGATTTGTCTGGCCTTCCAGGTTACTCACTTGGTCATTTTTTAAATGTATATTATTTTGTGGAACCATTACATGTACTCATTTAATTATTAGAGATACACATGTGTTTTGCATCCACCATGCGTCATGTCCACAATGGTCATGTGAGGTGAAATGTGTATATTTTGGGATGTGAACACTGTGTGTTTGACCTGCTGGAGATTGGTTTCAGATTAAAGCGGTGAATTGGGAGCTTTAAAGGTGTGCAGGCCTTCTTGTTCTATACTAGAATCCTTTATTAGCCCAGCACCTATGTTTTTAAGGTTGTGCATATGCCCACAAACTGTTCTATTGACAATATTAGCCTACCACTTGTGAATGATCTATTATCACTTCTCAAATCAAATTATATTGGTCACAAACACATATTTAGCAGATGTTATTGTGGGTGTAGTGAAATCACTTGTAAAAGATGCCCAGCTTGTGTGCAATAAGGCAAGAAACAGCATATGCCTTTTTTTGTGCAACTTTTTCAAATCATAGTCACACACCTCATGTAGCCCAGCCCATAGGCCTATATGTTTTGTTAAGGTTTTTATCACAGCTAAAGTGGCCAAATAACGCCTTAAAATGAAGCACATTCATCCGCTTGAACGGGTGTAGAGCCTAACTGGCAAACATACGCAGCAGCGCGTGACCTTCAAGTTGTAGGCTATGTGAGGAAGCCAGGAGATGCTAAATGTGTTTGTTAATTAACGGTCAATTACCGTGAGACCGGCAATTATTTGCTTCCCAATCAACTTCGGCCAAAATCTCATGACCACAACAGCCCTAACTAGGTCTGGTCCTTTCCTTCTCCCTTTCATTTTCGTCTTTCTCCCTCTCTCTCCTTGCCTGTCCGCTTTCCAATCCACTTGAGGAGATTACGTGGGGCGTGCCAGTGGAGATAGCAGTGGTTAAGACTTAACACTTAATGCTCTGCTGTTCACACACTGAGCCTGAGCAGCTAAACACCGTGTCATGCTGTTTACCTTGGCTTCTCATGTTCTGACATGTTGTTAGCAGAATACTGTCTTTGTGTACACAGGAAATGCATTATTTGAGTAATATTTAGATTAGAGGCAGTGTGAAAGGAGAGAAACAGACACCAAAAGCATTAGTCCTTCACACAAGGTGGCCTCAGTGGTAGACTGTGTGATCTGACGGGTTGGAAGGAGAGGGGAGGTAAAGGCCAGAACAGGACTCATAGCCCCAGAGAGAGGTCCCTGGCCTGGGCATGCCACACTGCTCTGAGCCCTGGGCTGGAGGTGGAAATGTTCTGAGTGACTGAGCTAACCTAGAGCTAGTCTAGTCATCATGACTAACTTTTAAACATCTTAACTCTTAGCTCTGTATTTTGACTCTAAATACCTCTAGCTCTTGCTGGCTCAGTTTCCTTATTTTCTCCCAGCCAAGAACAGGAGTGAGACTAGGTGTGCTTCCCAAATTACACCCCATTCCCTATGTAGTGCACTACTTTTGACCAGGGCTCAAAGGGAATTGTGTTCCATGTGGGACATGCACAGTTCTTTAATCCTGTTTCATGGAGGGATGAATTCAGCATGGTAATTGGTAGACACCAGTGGTAGTGGACTTCCAGACGTCAGCTCAATTATGTCATTATTAAACTTCAATGTTACTGTGTTGAAAAGCCAATAGCCCAAATCCTGTCACGTTTCCCCCCCATTACTTTCCTCTCTAAGACAATGCAGAGAACACCCATGATCCTGTTTGAATAGGTTGAAATGCATCACACATTGGCTTACTATAGAAACCCTGTTACTGTTATCTATTTTTACGTGCTTGGTTACACAACTTTTTCTCATGCCCACAGTAATGTTACATAAGCCATGGAGTTTAGGCTAACTAGTGCGGCTTGTTGAGGTAAGGGGACAGGTCACAGCGCAGTCAGACTGAAATATAGCCCAAGGCTTAGTGGACAGTGAGTTGGCAGAGTACTGACTAGGTCTGTTATAAAACCTGTTTTTACATCTCCCATCTTGTCAATCAATCAATTAGGCCTCATTTATTTTATTTATTTGACATCAGCAGTTGTCACAAGCTGCCCAGCCTAGACCCCACAGAGCAAGAAAAGCAGAAGTGAAAGCACCAGGAAAAACTCCCCAGAAGGAAGAAACCTAGGTAGGAGCCAGTCCCAAAGGGGTGGTTCATCCTTTTTGGGCTGTACCGATTATTCCTATGGGAAACTTCCTACTACTTAGTGTTCTCCTTGGTCCATTGAGCAGGTTTGTTTACTTCCTGTTGTCTTTGACTTCCTGTTGTCTTTTCTAGAGAAGGCCACGGATGGCGGCCTGCAGGCTGAGGACTGGACCCTCAACATGGAGATCTGTGACATCATCAATGAGACGGAGGAAGGGTGAGCAACAGACTACATCAGTACACTTTCACCTGACTGACTGACGGACTGACTGACTGAAAGACGGACTGACTGACTGACTGAAGGACGGACTGACTGACTGAAGGACGGACGGACTGACTGAAGGACGTACTGACTGACTGGCTGAAGGACGGACTGGCTGACTGGTTGAAGGACGGACTGGCTGACTGGCTGAAGGACGGACTGGCTGACTGGCTGAAGGACGGACTGACTGACTGGCTGAAGGACGGACTGACTGACTGGCTGAAGGACGGACTGACTGACTGGCTGAAGGACGGACTGACTGACTGGCTGAAGGACGGACTGACTGACTGGCTGAAGGACGGACTGACTGACTGGCTGAAGGACAGACTGACTGACTGACTGACTGGCTGAAGGACAGACTGACTGACTGACTGACTGGCTGAAGGACAGACTGACTGACTGACTGGCTGAAGGACAGACTGACTGACTGACTGGCTGAAGGACAGACTGACTGACTGACTGACTGGCTGAAGGACAGACTGACTGACTGACTGACTGGCTGAAGGACGGACTGACTGACTGACTGGCTGAAAGACGGACTGACTGGCTGAAAGACAGACGGACTGGCTGACTGACTGAAAGGCTGACTGACTGAAATACTGACTGGCTGACTGACTGAAAGATGGACTGACTGAAAGATGGACTTACTGGCTGGCAGAACGACTGACTGATTGACTGGCTGGCTGAAAGACTGACTGAAAGACGGACTGACTGACTGAAAGACGGACTGACTAATTGACTGACTGGCTAAAAGACTGACTAACTGACTGACTGAAAGATGGGCTGACTGACAAAGATGGACTGACTGGCTGACTGGCTGGCTGGCTGAGATTGACTGACTGACTGGCTGAAAGACGGACGGACTGACTGGGTGAAAGACGGACGGACTGACTGACTGGCTGAAAGACGGACGGACTGGCTGACTGACTGAAAGATGTTCTGACTGGCTGGCTGGCTGAGATTGACTGACTGACTGACTGGCTGAAAGACTGAATGACTGACTGGCTGAAAGACGGGCTGGCTGGCTGAAGGACGGACGGACTGACTGACTGGCTGAAGGACGGACTGACTGACTGACTGGCTGAAAGACGGACTGACTGGCTGAAAGACGGACGGACTGGCTGACTGACTGAAATACTGACTGGCTGACTGACTGAAAGATGGACTGACTGAAAGACGGACTGACTGACTGAAAGACGGACTGACTAATTGACTGACTGGCTAAAAGACTGACTAACTGACTGACTGAAAGATGGGCTGACTGACAAAGATGGACTGACTGGCTGGCTGGCTGAGATTGACTGACTGACTGGCTGAAAGACGGACTGAAAGACGGACGGACTGACTGGGTGAAAGACGGACGGACTGACTGACTGGCTGAAAGACGGACGGACTGGCTGACTGACTGAAAGATGTTCTGACTGGCTGGCTGAGATTGACTGACTGACTGACTGACTGGCTGAAAGACTGAATGACTGACTGGCTGAAAGACGGGCTGGCTGGCTGAAGGACGGACGGACTGACTGACTGACTGACTGGCTGAAGGACGGACTGACTGACTGACTGGCTGAAAGACGGACTGACTGGCTGAAAGACGGACGGACTGGCTGACTGACTGAAAGGCTGACTGACTGAAATACTGACTGGCTGACTGACTGAAAGATGGACTGACTGAAAGATGGACTTACTGGCTGGCAGAACGACTGACTGATTGACTGGCTGGCTGAAAGACTGACTGAAAGACGGACTGACTGACTGAAAGACGGACTGACTAATTGACTGACTGGCTAAAAGACTGACTAACTGACTGACTGAAAGATGGGCTGACTGACAAAGATGGACTGACTGACTGAAAGATGGGCTGGCTGGCTGAGATTGACTGACTGGCTGAAAGACGGACTGAAAGACGGACTGACTGGCTGAAAGACGGACGGACTGGCTGACTGACTGAAAGATGTTCTGACTGGCTGGCTGGCTGAGATTGACTGATTGACTGACTGGCTGAAAGACTGAATGACTGACTGGCTGAAAGACGGGCTGGCTGGCTGAAAGACGGGCTGGCTGGCTGCCTTACTGATTGACTGTACAAGTCAATCACACAAACAAAAACCTCTTAACACACTCAAAAATAACATACAAATGATGTGCACAAATACAATACAACTTTACAACAGACATTTGTCTTCTGCTCTGCTCTCAAACTCTCTACATGGCACACATCACACATGCAGTTGAGACAAGCACAGGGTCAAGCTGCAGTGCAGATAGAATGGAATGAGAATATCCTTTTTTACTAATTAGTGTTAACTTTTCTTTGAGTTTAATTTGATAAGTTGTTGACTCTCCTGAAATTGGTTGAGTGCTGTGACCTTTAGGAAAAACTGGAGGGATTCAAACCTACAATTCTTTCCTCTTCCTGAATCATTCTTCTGCTTCCCCTTTATCTATCTTCTCACTCACTCACTCACTCACTCACTCACTCACTCACTCACTCACTCACTCACTCACTCACTCACTCACTGTCCTGGGAGAACACTATTTCAGTACAATTCAGGAAAAAAAATGACCCATGTCTTTTGAGATATATCAGTCCCTTGCCTCCATTACAACTTCCACCTCCTACTTGAAGCGTTGTGTAATTTGAGTGTGAAGGCTACCAAGTAGCAAATTACTATTGGCTTTGTGTATTGTGTTAGTGTAGGAAGTCAGACATGGTGACAACTGAATGGCATGCAGGCAATCCTCTTTAGGTTCAGACAAGGACATAGATGTGGAAGAAATGCCAGCTAGCTGCACTAATGTCACTTATCAGACAGATAAACATAGACTGCCTACCTGAAACTTCTGGAAGTGGAACTTTTGAGATGATGTAACACCCATGCACACCAGTATTCCCTGAGCTCCTCTCTTTCTATAGTCTGTTTGTGTCTGAAGTCGGAAGGCCTCAACTCCCTCCCATAGGATCCACTAGTGTCAGTGAGACTACTGCCTGAGCACTACTCCGTTAATGTTTTATACACTGCATAGACTCAGCCGTGGCTGTCAGACAGTGATATACACACTCATCTCTCCTCTGAAACGTCACAGAGCTCCAGAGTGAGGTTCATGGAAGCTCATTACCTCATCTATAACAGAGAGCGTTCTCTATTAAGATGAGCTTTGATCTTTCTATAGGGCAAACAGACAGGAAGGCAGAAAGACAGATATAAACTCAGCAAAAAAAGAAACATCCCTTTTTCAGGACTCTGTCTTTCAAAGATAATTAGTAAAAATCCAAATAACTTCACAGATCTTCTTTGTAAAGGGTTTAAACACGCTTGTTCAATGAACCATAAACACTTAATGAACACTCACCTGTGGAACGGTCGTTAAGACACTAACAGCTTACAGACGGTAGGCAATTAAGGTCACAGTTATGAAAACTTAGGACACTAAAGAGGCCTTTCTACTGACTCTGAAAAACTCCAAAAGAAAGATGCCCAGGATCCCTGCTCATCTGCGTGAACGTGCCTTAGGCATGCTGCAAGGAGGCATGAGGACTGCAGATGTGGCCAGGGCAATAAATTGCAATGTCCGTACTGTGACAGCGCTACAGGGAGACAGGACGGAGAGCTGATCGTCCTCACAGTGGTAGACCACGTCTAACAACACCTGCACAGGATTGATACATCACACCTGCGGACAGGTACAGGATGGCAACAACAACTGCCCAAGTTACACCAGGAACGCACAATCCCTCCATCAGTGCGTGCTCAGACTGTCCTCAATAGGCTGAGAGAGGCTGGACTGAGGGCTTGTAGGCCTGTTGTAAAGGCAGGTCCTCGCCAGACTTCACCGGCAATAACGTTGATCGTCCTACCTGGCACAAACCCACCATCGCTGGACCAGACAGGACTGGTAAAAAGTGCTCTTCACTGACGAGTCGCGGTTTTGTCTCACCAGGGGTGATGGTCGGATTCGTGTTTATCGTCGAAGGAATGAGCGTTACACTGAGGCCTGTACTCTGGAGCAGGATCGATTTGGAGGTGGAGGGTCCGTCATGGTCTGGGGCGGTGTGTCACAGCATCATTGGACTGCGCTTGTTGTCATTGCAGGCAATCTCAACGCTGTGCATTACAGGGAAGACGTCCTCCTCCTTCATGTGGTACCCTTCCTGCAGGCTCATCCTGACATGACCCTCCAGCATGACAATGCCACCACGCACAGAACAAGCAGTTTGGCTGATTTCCTGCTAGACAGGAATGTTAGTGTTCTGCCAAGGCCAGCAAAGAGCCCGGATCTCAATCCCATTGAGCACGTCTGGGACCTGTTGGATTGGAGGATAAGGGCTAGGGCCATTCTCCCCCAAAAATGTCTGGGAACTTGCATGTGCCTTGGTGGAAGAGTGGGGTAACATCTCACAGCAAGAACGGGCAAATATGGTACAGTCCATGAGGAGGAGGTGAACTGCAGTACACAATGCAGCTGGTGGCCACACCAGATACTGACTGTTACTTTTGATTTTGACCCCCCCACTTTGTTCAGGGACACATTATTCCATTTCTGTTAGTCACGTGTTTGTGGAACTTTTTCAGTTTGTCTCAGTTGTTGAATCTTGTTATGTTCATACAAATATTTACATGTTATGTTTGCTGAAAATAAACGCAGTTGACACGAGAGGACGTTTATTTTTTTGCTGAGCTTACAAGCTCAGATCTATGTGGTGATTTGTTTTTAAATGCCCAATGCAGCGGATTTTGATCTCAATGTCAAATCATTTATTGGTAAAAATTAAGTACATTACTGTAGTAATAGTTGTTAATTAAAAGGGTAAGAAAGAAAAAAATCTATAGCTTTTTTAGCAAAACTATTTCTCAAGCTAGAATTTTGCTAGGATCGTCTGGGAGCTGGTCTGTGAAAGGGCCTAATGGGAGGGGCTTAATGGGAGGGATATGTAACCTCAAAACGATCTGTTATTGGTTTGGAACTCTCTTTGTTATTGGTCTATTATTGTATACTGCTTAGTGATGTCACCAGGCAAGCCAAAACTCCATCCATGCAAAACCTGCTGATTAGAAGGTCCTGTGTAAATTATATTTTTAACCAGCAATTATAAGGAAATAACACTGATCACATTATTGCAAACTTTTACAGTGTTAGTTTTAACAGCTGTTGTACAATATACAAAAAACTGAGTTTTGACTGCACTGAGCCTTTAATGGAGTGTGTGTGTTTAGACTGCCAGGTAGGTAACAATGTGTGGTTATTGCCCCACGGAGGAAAGATATTTACTGCTAGTTGCCGTGTGACATCCCACTCCTGAGACCTGCACACGGCTTCATACAAAATCAACAACGCCACGGCTAAGATGGTTTAGGTCAATAAAAACAACGGGTTGAGTTGATAGCATGACCAAAGCCCTATGTTAATCCAAGAATGCCAGGCATACTTTTACTTTACATTTTAAGATTAGCTTCATAGAATGACTTACAGAACGCTAACAGGATATTTGTGTGCCTAGCTATGTTTCTATGTGTTGTGTTCCTGCAGGCCTAAAGATGCCATCCGGGCGCTGAAGAAGAGACTGAGTGGGAACAGGAACTACCGGGAGGTGATGCTAGGATTGACGGTGAGACAGGCTCTAATTGGGTTCCCAATGTTGACCCACCTAAATCTTTTCAGATGAACAATAGAGGGTGTGTGGTGTTGAAAAGCCTGGAACATACAGGTCACATCACTGATCATGTGTCCAAGGGCATCTGGAGATGTTTTGGAATGTCTTGAGCCCACAATCTGCTACCCAGCGGTAGAACGTGACCAATCAAATCAATCGGATGTATTTTCTAAAGCCCATTATACGTCGGCAGTTGTCACAAAGCGCTGAAGACCCACCATCTGGAAAACACTGGATGAGCACACCAGCAGGGACGGAGCGAATCCGTCCAGAGCTAGGCCTAGATCTAAGTGATGCTTATTGTCTGAACTCACCCTCAACAACAACCAACACTTACCACACTTGCAAACACGCCTGCATGCTTAACTAGGACAGTGCTATTATCCGTTACACTTGTTCTTCACGCATGAGCTTCAAAAAGCCACCAACACACGTTCATGAATTAGTTGTCTGCTGTGTCTCACTGTGACTTCTCCCTCAGGCAATTTCTCAACTGTTATGTTTTTTCTGTCTTCATAGTTTATTTTGTTTATGTGGATCTTGATTTTTTTCAAAGCTCCTTTATTCCATGTCAGATGACAGCAGTCAGCTCTTTATCAATATCTGAGCACACTTCTCTTCTTCCAGGGAGTTTCTCGCTCTCTATCATACTTTCTTACTTCCTGATGTTTTCTCTCCTCTCCTCTTTCAAGTTAAGGGGCTTTATTGGCATGGGAAACAGGATATATGTAAACATTCTTTCTTTCTGATGTTTTACCTCTATCTTTCCATTTCTAGGTGCTGGAGACATGTGTAAAGAACTGCGGCCACCGGTTTCATGTCCTCGTGGCTAACCGGGACTTCATTGATGGTGTCCTCGTCAAAATCATCTCCCCCAAAACCAACCCCCCCACCATCGTACAGGACAAAGTCCTGGCTCTGATCCAGGTACAGCACATGATAATAATCACATGGCACATGATAAGAAATCTTTTACATCTGAGAGAAGTGGATAGGTATAAGCAACATGGTGAACATTTCACCAAGCCCATCAGAGAGCTGTAAGAGGCAAGGCTGCAGCAGTTAGGAAAATTCTACATCCAAAATGAGTCCAGACACCTCAAACAAACCTCTCTAAATACAGTGAGAGGACGAGAGCGGACACCTTGTACCTGAGCAGCTCCAGGCAGGTAACCAGAGACTGAACACACACACACACACACACACACACACAGGACTGAAGTCGGCAACACAACACCTGGGCTCTCACTATTTGGCCTTCATCTATCCACTCCTCTCAGATGTCCACCAGGATGTAACGGGGTTGTTTCCAGCCCTTATTCTGTGTTTGTCTGTGTGTTGTCAGGCCTGGGCCGATGCCTTCAGGAGTAGTCCTGACCCGGACAGGCCTTTATTCTGTGTTTGTCTGTGTGTTGTCAGGCCTGGGCGGATGCCTTCAGGAGTAGTCCTGACCCGGACAGGCCTTTATTCTGTGTTTGTCTGTGTGTTGCCGGGCCTGGGCGGATGCCTTCAGGAGTAGTCCTGACCCGGACAGGCCTTTATTCTGTGTTTGTCTGTGTGTTGCCAGGCCTGGGCGGATGCCTTCAGGAGTAGTCCTGACCTGACGGGGGTGGTCCATATTTATGAGGAGCTGAAGAGGAAAGGCATCGAGTTCCCCATGGCTGACCTGGACACTCTGTCACCCATCCACACACCACAGAGGGTGAGACCCAACACGCATCCACACACCACAGGGGGCGAGACCCAACACCCATCCACACACCACAGAGGGTGAGACCAACACGCATCCACACACCACAGGGGGCGAGACCCAACACCCATCCACCACCACAGAGGGTGAGACCCAACACGCATCCACACACCACAAATCAAATCAAATCAATGTATTTATATAGCCCTTCGTACATCAGCTGATATCTCAAAGTGCTGTACAGAAACCCAGCTTAAAACCCCAAACAGCAAGCAATGCAGCTGTAGAAGCACGGTGGCTAGGAAAAACTCTCTAGAAAGGCCAAAACCTAGGAAGAAACCTAGAGAGGAACCAGGCTTTGTGGGGTGGCCAGTCCTCTTCTGGCTGTGCCGGGTGGAGATTATAACAGAACATGGCCAAGATTTTCAAATGTTCATAAATGACCAGCATGGTCCAATAATAATAAGGCGGAACTGGAGCAGCAGCACGGCCAGGTGGACTGGGGACAGCAAGGAGTCATCATGTCAGGTAGTCCTGAGGCATGGTCCTAGGGCTCAGGTCCTCTGAGAGAGAGAAAAAAAGAGAGAATTAGAGAGAGCACACTTAAATTCACACAGGACACCGAATAGGACAGGAGAAGTACTCCAGATATAACAAACTGACCCTAGCCCCCCGACACATAAACTACTGCAGCATGAATACTGGAGGCTGAGACGGGAGGGGTCAGGAGACACTGTGGCCCCATCCGAGGACACCCCCGGACAGGGCCAAACAGGAAGGATATAACCCCACCCACTTTGCCAAAGCACAGCCCCCACACCACAGGGGGCGAGACCCAACACGCATCCACACACCACAGGGGGCGAGACCCAACACGCATCCACACACCACAGGGGGCGAGACCCAACACGCATCCACACACCACAGGGGGCGAGACCCAACACGCATCCACACACCACAGGGGGCGAGACCAACACGCATCCACACACCACAGGGGGCGAGACCCAACACGCATCCACACACCACAGGGGGCGAGACCCAACACGCACACACAGGCGTACATGAACCCATGCTATAATGAGGTAGAATTATCTGAAGCAGTGACTATACTGCTGTAGTAGCAGAGCTGTACTATCTACATGTTGTGTTCTCTCTACAGAGCTCTACTAACTAACTACATGTTGTGTTCTCTCTACAGAGCTCTACTAACTAACTACATGTTGTGTTCTCTCTACAGAGCTCTACTAACTAACTACATGTTATGTTCTCTCTACAGAGCTCTACTAACTAACTACATGTTGTGTTCTCTCTACAGAGCTCTACTAACTAACTACATGTTGTGTTCTCTACAGAGCTCTACTAACTAACTACATGTTGTGTTCTCTACAGAGCTCTACTAACTAACTACATGTTGTGTTCTCTCTACAGAGCTCTACTAACTACATGTTGTGTTCTCTCTACAGAGCTCTACTAACTAACTACATGTTGTGTTCTCTACAGAGCTCTACTAACTAACTACATGTTGTGTTCTCTCTACAGAGCTCTACTAACTAACTACATGTTGTGTTCTCTACAGAGCTCTACTAACTAACTACATGTTGTGTTCTCTCTACAGAGCTCTACTAACTAACTACATATTGTGTTCTCTCTACAGAGCTCTACTAACTAACTACATGTTGTGTTCTCTACAGAGCTCTACTAACTAACTACATGTTGTGTTCTCTCTACAGAGCTCTACTTACTAATTACATGTTGTGTTCTCTCTACAGGGTCTACCAGAGGTGGACCCAGCTGTACTAAAGTACAAAGCCCCCATCCAGCCCCACGCTGCAGCCACAGCCACCCTCCCCAAGCCTGCAGCCGCCCCGGCTCCGGCCCCCGCCCCCCTCACCCCCATCCTACAGATACCACACATCCCCAACGTACAGGGCCCCATCACCGCCAACCCTGAACAGGTGAGAATAAAGATGGCCTCTGACGGCTAATGTTAAACTACTGCCAGAGTCATGTTCATTAGGCTAATAACGGAAAAGAACTGACTGGACGTTGCCCAATAAAAAAACAAGTTTCTCCTGTCCTCAGGGTTGCGTCAAAGAACTTGATATGCATAATACGGGAGTTCATCTCACTAATGTTAAGGGTCATCCCCTCTCCTCTCTTCCCTTCTTCTCCTCTCTTCCCCTACTCTTCTTCAACTGCACTGGTATGACATGATATGTGAGAACCATACTGTATAGCACTTGTTTTCACCTATCAAGTTCTAATAGTTTAGTGAGGATGAAGGAAAGGATATTAAAATAATTGAGACGCATCCTGTAGGCCTTTATGCACAATCTTGGGCCCTGTTTGAAAACTGTCATACATCTTACATCCTTCCTTCCTCCCCTCCTGGGTGTTAACAAATCAAATTTTATTAGTCATCTGTTTAGTTTTTCAAAATACAAGTTTAAACCTTCCCTGCGGTAGTCACCCTGCTGCTCAACTGAAATGTGTTGGAACTCATTTAGCCCACTAGGGGGAGTAGTACCACCACTCTAGGGGGAGTTGTACTACCACTCTATGGGGAGTAGTACTACCACTCTATGGGGAGTAGTACCACCGCTCTTTGGGGAGTAGTACCACCACTCTATGGGGAGTAGTACCACCACTCTATGGGGAGTAGTACTACCACTCTTTGGGGAGTAATACCACCACTCTATGGGGAGTAGTACTACCACTCTATGGGGAGTAGTACCACCACTCTATGGGGAGTAGTACTACCGCTCTATGGGGAGTAGTACCACCGCTCTATGGGGAGTAGTACTACCACTCTATGGGGAGTAGTACTACCACTCTATGTGGAGTAGTACCACCACTCTATGGGGAGTAGTACCACCACTCTATGGGGAGTAGTACCACCACTCTATGGGGAGTAGTACTACCACTCTATGGGGAGTAGTACCACCGCTCTATGGGGAGTAGTACCACCGCTCTATGGGGAGTAGTACTACCACTCTATGGGGAGTAGTACCACCACTCTATGGGGAGTAGTACCACCACTCTATGGGGAGTAGTACCACCACTCTATGGGGAGTAGTACCACCGCTCTATGGGGAGTAGTACCACCGCTCTATGGGGAGTAGTACCACCGCTCTATGGGGAGTAGTACTACCACTCTATGGGGAGTAGTACTACCACTCTAGGGGGAGTAGTACCACCGCTCTATGGGGAGTAGTACCACCGCTCTATGGGGAGTAGTACCACCGCTCTATGGGGAGTAGTACCACCGCTCTATGGGGAGTAGTACCACCGCTCTATGGGGAGTAGTACCACCGCTCTATGGGGAGTAGTACCACCGCTCTATGGGGAGTAGTACCACCGCTCTATGGGGAGTAGTACCACCACTCTATGGGGAGTAGTACCACCACTCTATGGGGAGTAGTACCACCACTCTATGGGGAGTAGTACCACCACTCTATGGGGAGTAGTACCACCACTCTATGGGGAGTAGTACCACCACTCTATGGGGAGTAGTACCACCACTCTATGGGGAGTAGTACCACCACTCTATGGGGAGTAGTACCACCACTCTATGGGGAGTAGTACTACCACTCTACAGGGAGTAGTACCACCACTCTAGAGGGAGTACTACCATCATAGTACCACTGCTCTAGGGGGAGTTGTACCACCATAGTACCACTGCTCTAGGGGGAGTAGTTCCACCACTCTAGGGGGAGTAGTACCACCACTCTAGGGGGAGTTGTACCACCATAGTATCACCGCTCTAGGGGGAGTAGTTCCACCACTCTAGGGGGAGTAGTACCACCGCTCTAGGGGGAGTTGTACCACCGCTCTAGGGGGAGTAGTTCCACCACTCTAGGGGGAGTAGTACCACCGCTCTAGGGGGAGTAGTACCACCATAGTACCACCGCTCTAGGGGGAGTAGTACCACCGCTCTAGGGGGAGTAGTACCACCGCTCTAGGGGGAGTAGTGCCACCACTCTATGGGGAGTAGTACTACCGCTCTATGGGGAGTAGTACCACCGCTCTATGGGGAGTAGTACTACCACTCTATGGGGAGTAGTACTACCACTCTATGGGGAGTAGTACCACCACTCTATGGGGAGTAGTACTACCACTCTATGGGGAGTAGTACCACCACTCTATGGGGAGTAGTACTACCACTCTATGGGGAGTAGTACTACCGCTCTATGGGGAGTAGTACCACCGCTCTATGGGGAGTAGTACTACCACTCTATGGGGAGTAGTACCACCACTCTATGGGGAGTAGTACCACCACTCTATGGGGAGTAGTACTACCGCTCTATGGGGAGTAGTACCACCGCTCTATGGGGAGTAGTACCACCGCTCTATGGGGAGTAGTACTACCACTCTATGGGGAGTAGTACTACCACTCTAGGGGGAGTAGTACCACCGCTCTATGGGGAGTAGTACCACCGCTCTATGGGGAGTAGTACCACCGCTCTATGGGGAGTAGTACCACCGCTCTATGGGGAGTAGTACCACCGCTCTATGGGGAGTAGTACCACCACTCTATGGGGAGTAGTACCACCACTCTATGGGGAGTAGTACCACCACTCTATGGGGAGTAGTACCACCACTCTATGGGGAGTAGTACCACCACTCTATGGGGAGTAGTACCACCACTCTATGGGGAGTAGTACCACCACTCGATGGGGAGTAGTACCACCACTCTATGGGGAGTAGTACCACCACTCTATGAGGAGTAGTACCACCACTCTATGGGGAGTAGTACCACCACTCTATGGGGAGTAGTACCACCACTCTATGGGGAGTAGTACTACCACTCTACAGGGAGTAGTACCACCACTCTAGAGGGAGTACTACCATCATAGTACCACTGCTCTAGGGGGAGTTGTACCACCATAGTACCACTGCTCTATGGGGAGTAGTACCACCACTCTATGGGGAGTAGTACCACCACTCTATGGGGAGTAGTACCACCACTCTATGGGGAGTAGTACCACCACTCTATGGGGAGTAGTACCACCACTCTATGGGGAGTAGTACCACCACTCTATGGGGAGTAGTACCACCACTCTATGGGGAGTAGTACCACCACTCTATGAGGAGTAGTACCACCACTCTATGGGGAGTAGTACCACCACTCTATGGGGAGTAGTACCACCACTCTATGGGGAGTAGTACTACCACTCTACAGGGAGTAGTACCACCACTCTAGAGGGAGTACTACCATCATAGTACCACTGCTCTAGGGGGAGTTGTACCACCATAGTACCACTGCTCTAGGGGGAGTAGTTCCACCACTCTAGGGGGAGTAGTACCACCGCTCTAGGGGGAGTTGTACCACCGCTCTAGGGCTAGTAGTACCACCGCTCTAGGGGGAGTAGTGCCACCACTCTATGGGGAGTAGTACTACCGCTCTATGGGGAGTAGTACCACCGCTCTATGGGGAGTAGTACTACCACTCTATGGGGAGTAGTACCACCACTCTATGGGGAGTAGTACCACCACTCTATGGGGAGTAGTACTACCACTCTATGGGGAGTAGTACCACCACTCTATGGGGAGTAGTACTACCACTCTATGGGGAGTAGTACTACCATAGTACCACCGCTCTAGGGGGAGTAGTACCACCGCTCTAGGGGGAGTAGTACCACCGCTCTAGGGGGAGTAGTACCACCGCTCTAGGGGGAGTAGTGCCACCACTCTATGGGGAGTAGTACTACCGCTCTATGGGGAGTAGTACCACCGCTCTATGGGGAGTAGTACTACCACTCTATGGGGAGTAGTACTACCACTCTATGGGGAGTAGTACCACCACTCTATGGGGAGTAGTACTACCACTCTATGGGGAGTAGTACCACCACTCTATGGGGAGTAGTACTACCACTCTATGGGGAGTAGTACTACCGCTCTATGGGGAGTAGTACCACCGCTCTATGGGGAGTAGTACTACCACTCTATGGGGAGTAGTACCACCACTCTATGGGGAGTAGTACCACCGCTCTATGGGGAGTAGTACCACCGCTCTATGGGGAGTAGTACTACCACTCTATGGGGAGTAGTACTACCACTCTAGGGGGAGTAGTACCACCGCTCTATGGGGAGTAGTACCACCGCTCTATGGGGAGTAGTACCACCGCTCTATGGGGAGTAGTACCACCGCTCTATGGGGAGTAGTACCACCGCTCTATGGGGAGTAGTACCACCGCTCTATGGGGAGTAGTACCACCACTCTATGGGGAGTAGTACCACCACTCTATGGGGAGTAGTACCACCACTCTATGGGGAGTAGTACCACCACTCTATGGGGAGTAGTACCACCACTCTATGGGGAGTAGTACCACCACTCTATGGGGAGTAGTACCACCACTCTATGGGGAGTAGTACCACCACTCTATGAGGAGTAGTACCACCACTCTATGGGGAGTAGTACCACCACTCTATGGGGAGTAGTACCACCACTCTATGGGGAGTAGTACTACCACTCTACAGGGAGTAGTACCACCACTCTAGAGGGAGTACTACCATCATAGTACCACTGCTCTAGGGGGAGTTGTACCACCATAGTACCACTGCTCTAGGGGGAGTAGTTCCACCACTCTAGGGGGAGTAGTACCACCGCTCTAGGGGGAGTTGTACCACCATAGTATCACCGCTCTAGGGGGAGTAGTTCCACCACTCTAGGGGGAGTAGTACCACCGCTCTAGGGGGAGTTGTACCACCATAGTACCACCGCTCTAGGGGGAGTAGTTCCACCACTCTAGGGGGAGTAGTACCACCGCTCTAGGGGGAGTAGTACCACCATAGTACCACCGCTCTAGGGGGAGTAGTACCACCGCTCTAGGGGGAGTAGTACCACCGCTCTAGGGGGAGTAGTGCCACCATAGTACCACCGCTCTAGGGGGAGTAGTACCACCACTCTAGGGGGAGTTGTACCACCATAGTACCACCGCTCTAGGGGGAGTAGTTCCACCACTCTAGGGGGAGTAGTACCACCGCTCTAGGGGGAGTAGTGCCACCATAGTACCACTGCTCTAGGGGGAGTAGTTCCACCACTCTAGGGGTGAGGAGAGGGGAACAACAAATATTCCTGTACTTGCTTAAGTGACAGTTGGTGTAGGGTGAAGTTGTCCCTAGATGCTGATCTTGTTAAAAGTAACAAGTAATTAAAAGTAACACGTTTTTAAAGAGCAGCAGTAAAATAACAATAGTGAGACTATATACAGGGGGTAACGGACAGAGTCAATGTGCGGGGCACCGGTTAGTTGAGGTAATATGTACATGTAGGTAGAGTTATTAAAGTGACTATTCATAGATAATAACAGAGAATAGCAGCGGTGTAAAAGAGGGGGAGGGGCAACGCAAATAGTCTGAAGCCATTTGATTTGCTGTTCAGGAGTCTTATGGCTTGGGGGGATAGAAGCTGTTTAGGAGCCTCTTGGACCTAGACTTGGTCCTCCGATACCACTTGCCTTGCGGTAGCAGAGGGAATAGTCTATGACTAGCGTGGCTGTAGTCTTTGACAATTTTTAGGGCCTTCCTCTGACACCTCCTGATTTTGAGGTCCTGGATGGCAGGAAGCTTGGTCCCAGTGATGCTCTGGGCCGTTCGCACTACCCTCTGTAGTGCTTTGCGGTCGGAGGCTGAGCCGTTGCCATACCAGGCAGTGACTGAGGGTGTGATAGGTAGTTGAATCAGGTGACCTTTCCACTGTTTTATGAGGTGACTTTAGGTAATACAGTTAAACTGTGATTCAATAAATGAAATGTAGGTGTTGTGATTTCTCTTACTAAGTAACACAACTGAGTCTAATGATGGACATGTATGGCTACCTGCTGGCTAGAGACCCTTTTTTAGAGAATTCTAGTCATCCACCTTCTGAGAGACAGACTCACCTTTCCATCAGTGATGCCCTGTCCTCATCCTGTGTGTGTTTGTGTGTGTAGGAGCTGAACAGGACGTGCAGGGCCATGCTGTCGGTGTCCTCACCCTGTGTGTGTTTGTGTGTGTAGGAGCTGAACAGGACGTGCAGGGCCATGCAGCAGCGGGTGGTGGAGCTGATCTCCCGGGTCTCCAATGAGGAGGTGACAGAGGAGCTGCTGCACGTCAACGACGACCTCAACAACATCTTCCTACGATACGAGAGGTAACACACACACACACACACACACACACACACACAATTAGGCTTACTTGACTTCATAGGCTTACAGCTACACAAAGTCCACTGGTGAACAAGGATATCTGCTGTGACATGATGTTGCATGTGGAGTACATTTTTTCAGCAGGCCCTACAAGAACACAGTTAATCATCTTGGGCCCCGGGGGACCTGTCTGAAGCAGACACTTCTATTGAAGATTCCATGGTCTCAAAAAGTCAAAGCGTTCCTTTCATGTTGTTTTATAGATGACAGAAATGTAAATGTATGATTGATGCCAAAGGCCACGTGTTCTTTACATGGAACTCTGAGGACTTGTGGTGTGTTGCAGGTATGAGCGGTACCGGTCGGGTAGAGCGGCTCAGAATAACGGGGTGAGTTATCTCACTGATCTATACATCTATGAACAACTCAACAGGAGTGGATATTAATGTTACTATCTGTCAGTTTGTTGTGATCAGCACTCTACTCACGCATGCATACTTTACGCTGACACTCCAACACACACACACACACACACACACACACACACACACACACACACACACACACACACACACACACACACACAGTCACAGACATCACACGTACACACAGGCACACTGTTGCCACACACACAATTCCACATTTCCACACTCATCACATACACTGCTGCTACTGTTTATTATCCTGTAGTCTAGTCACTTTACACCTACCGAGATGTACATGTCTATCTCAATTACCTCGTACCCCTGCCCATCAGATTGGTACTGGTAGCCCATGTATTCTTTTGTTATATTATACTAAGAATGTGTTATTGTATTCTGTGTTGTTTGGAAGGTAAGTAAGCATTTCACTGTTAGTCTCCAACTGTTATTTACGAAGTATGTGACAAATTACATTTGATTTGATTGTGTTATTTGTTTCAGTCCATTCTCAATGTATTTTCTGAAATGCGATATGATTTAGATTTGTCAATGTTTGTGGCTAATTTGCTGCATGTGTATAGCAGTTTTATGTCTCTGTGTGTTTCTCTGTTTCTCTGTGTCGTGGTCAGCTAATGGAGGCAAGTATGACAGCACTCCATTCTATCCCAGCTCTGTCTTGAGATGAATAGAGTCAATGAGGAGAATGTTGAAACATGACAGCACTCCATTCTATCCCAGCTCAGTCTTGAGATGAATAGAGTCAATGAGGAGAATGTTGAAACATGTCTTACTACTGTAATGTATGGACCTCCTTATTGGACCATGTTCACATGGAACCTTTTATATAGTGGTGGTGTTCCAGAGAACTAGAATATTCTTTCCCTCTCTCTCGTAAAGCCCTCTGATGTCTGTAGTCAAACGTAGAGGATAGTGATGTGTTGGACTAGTAGACATCTCCATTACCTCCATCCTCCTACCTTTGTTAATTTTCTCTACAGGAGCCACCGCTGTGTGTGTTGACTCTGTTCTGTTGTCTCCCTCCAGATGCTGAGTGAAGCCACAGAGGACAACCTGATAGACCTAACGCCAGGCTCGCCCGCTGTGGTCAGCCTCCGAGCCACCTCCACACCCCCGTCCAGCATCCCCCCTGTGACCGCCCCTAGGGCTGGGGCTACAGCCTCCCCTGCCCGGACCCTGATCCAAGACCCTACCTCTGGTCCCTCAACTCTGTCCACTCAGCTCGCCGGCCTGGGTAAGGATGGGGAATGGTTCAATAGGAACGCAAATGATACTCTGTGTACTATATACAAATGCACCAGATGCTAGGTACGCTATACTGTAATGATGCATAGCCCATAGCAAGCAACACACTGCCCATACACACACACACACACACACACACACACACACACACACACACACACACACACAAGGGCAATGGAGTGTAAGAAGGTTTCTAATCAGAGCTCTAATGGGAAATAAGCCCTGCTCTATAAGTCTCTGTAAATGACTCCTCTGTTAGCCTGTTAGCCTAAATGATGTTGCTGCACTCCGTGGCACTATGCTCTGGCTGAGGCGTCAGACAGAGAAAGGGGGAGAATATGCTCCTTTGCTCTACAGCGCTTGCGTCTCAAATGGCACCCTCTTGCCTATATAGTGCACTACTTTTGACGAGAACCCAGGAAGATGACAGGTGCAGGATGATGACTGTCATTGATTCTAGAGGACTGGAGCAGGATGATGACTGTCATTGATTCTAGAGGACTGGCGCGGGATGATGACTGTCATTGATTCTAGAAGACTGGCGCGGGATGATGACTGTCATTGATTCTAGAGGACTGGTGCGGGATGATGACTGTCATTGATTCTAGAGGACTGGCGCGGGATGATGACTGTCATTGATTCTAGAGGACTGGCGCGGGATGATGACTGTCATTGATTCTAGAGAACTGGCGCGGGATGATGACTGTCATTGATTCTAGAGGACTGGCGCGGGATGATGACTGTCATTGATTCTAGAGGACTGGTGCGGGATGATGACTGTCATTGTGGACATTTAGATCTCATCTATTTATTTTTCTCTCTTCCCCACACCCCCCTTTACACCCTCTCTCAACTCTTCCTTTCTTTCTTTTCTCTCCTCTGCCTCTCTCTCTCTCTCTCTCTCTGCGTCTCTGCCTCTCTCTCTGCCCTTCCTCCTCCCCTTCCCTCTCTCTCTCTGCCCTCCCTCCTCCCCTTCCCTCTCTCAGATGTGGGTGGGGTTAGTGTCAGTGGTACCCTGTCCTCTCTGTCGGGCCACAACCCTGGAGACGACTTTGACATGTTTGCTCAGACCAGGACCAGCTCTCTGGCAG
Source organism: Oncorhynchus clarkii lewisi (assembly GCF_045791955.1). Lineage (NCBI taxonomy): Eukaryota > Metazoa > Chordata > Actinopteri > Salmoniformes > Salmonidae > Oncorhynchus > Oncorhynchus clarkii. Next base: position 49,833 of record NW_027258467.1, read on the forward strand.
ATCAACGCAAAAAGTATGGCTTCCTCAAACTTAGCTCTCCCCTTGGCATCTAGAACCCTTTCCAAACTTCTAGAACCTCTTCCAAACTTCTAGAATCCTGTTCTAGAGCCACTCTCAGCCTTCCAGAACCATCTCCATGCCACATAGTGGGACGGGCTCTAACGTGTTCTCTCTGTCTGTGTGTGTTGTCAGTGTGAAGTACGAGGACCCTCGAGCCCTGGGTGGGCTTGCCTCAGCTCTGGACGTCAGACAACAGAACGCCACTGGAGGGGTGAGTGCACCAAAGCATGCTGGAGGATGTAGTTTAGATTCACATCCCACCACAATGAAGTGTAGAGTGTGGTTGACGTGCTGTTAACATGGCTGATAAGGTTAATCTCTCAGCTCATGGTCTACTCTCTCTGCATGTGATGGCCTGTAGTGTGATGTTAGTTGACCTCTGTACCACTAATGGCACCCTATTCCCTATATAGTGCCCTGGTCAAAAGGTAGTGAACTATATAGGGAATAGGTTGCCCTTTGGGACACAGGCCTCTGACTTTCCAGGAGTAATACCAGATGAATACAGTAGTAGACCATGGCTAGCCAGCTCTGTATGGTGAACTACACTGTTGGAGTAACAAGCACATACTACCGCATGGCTTGTAGTCTAGTATAACTAGGTATTCTAAAGAGCTACATGTAATACTCTCTCTAGACATTTTAAACTATAAACTCCCATTACTTGGTCATTCTGTCATTCCTCAGTAGTGTTTGGTGTTGTTTTTTCCTCTCGTCTTGGTCATTGCTCTCTGTAAGACAGTATTTTGTCACGTTATGGGTGTCAAAGGTCATAGGAAACCATGCTATTGAATTCCACTTTTTGCATGTCACCTTTTCTCCTTCAAATTGTCACAACTCTTGAATTTTTTTTTTTCATTCCACTTCTTGTACCACAGTCAGTCAGTACTAACAAGGCACTTTGTAATCAGGTTCTACACCTGTAAGGCCAGACATAAAGTATTATGAAATCTAAACTCTCTCTCTCACACACACCGATTACACAAACCGATTACACACACCCTTCACCCTCCAGTGCTAGTTGAGATTGCCTCAGATGGAATGTATCTGCCAGTCTGGGGCTTAGTGATCAGCTGAGGGTTCAAAGTTCAAACTATCCTTATTTTCTTCCTCCTTTCCCAATGCGTTCACCTTTTAATTGGAATGATTCTGGTATTTTCCTCTCGTTTGTTCCCCCCCATCCTTTCCTCTCCCTATATTTTCTTCAGTCTAGGTTGTTGCATTGCATTTGATTTCTCTGTTTCCTCTCTGTGCTCTGTTGCTCTGGTCTGGGGCTTCCTCTATCTTGTGTAAGGTGTTGTTCTGTTGTTGATTCAGCTGAGGGTCATAGGGGATGATAACCCAGAGTTGGAGCTGCCCATAGACAGCTGGCTTATTACCCAAGGAATGGTGAGGACTCCATCCTCAGTGTCCTCCCCCTATGTCCAATCACCCCATCATCCATATCCCCCTACACCTCTGGCACCCTCATCACCCTCCCCCATCCATCCATCCCCCTGACAATCCATATCCCAGCACTGCTAAACCAGCTAGCGCCAACAGTAGAATGGAGACACGTTAGAAAAAGCCAGACAACTCCTCCAATTGTACAATACCCACACAATGATGAATAAATAAGCTGTTAGAATCTTAATTTGTCCTTGCATATTCTCAATACAAACACACACCTACCTACTGTTACAAATGTGGACTCCCTTCACTCTGTCCCTCCTACTGTTGGTCCTGGTCCTCTCATCCTCCCTTCATGGATGACGTGAAAGGTCTGCTTGGTCCCCAGGGCCAGGTGTGGGTTTTCATCAGTCACAAACAGTTAATGTCTAACAGTCACACACTAAACCCAGGAGAGGTACAGATACTTTACTGCTGCACAACAGGTGTTATGTTGCCATGGCTGTTGACATTATAGAAATATAATCACTGGAACGGGAATCCCCATTCAAGTCAGTCGGTCTAGAATGGATAGACCGGCGGCCATTTTAAAAGGGATTCTATTTCTATGGTTGACATCAGATTTGTTGTCAACAGTATCATTATTGCTGATTCGACCAGGTTCAAACGTCTGTGTAGCGATAAGTATCATCATCTCTGTCAGATGCATTGTCAAGCTAACGGTCTATAGATACATTTTTATTGAACTACACTGAACAAAGATATAAACACAACATGCAACAATTGCAAAGATGTTACTGAGTTACAGTTCATATGAGGAAATTAGCCCATTTAAATAAATTCATTAGGCCCTAATCCATGGATTTCACATGACTGGGAATACAGATATGCATCTGTTGGTCACAGATACCTTTTAAAAAAAATGGGCCTCAGGATCTCTTCACAGTATTTCTGTGCATTCAAATGACCATCGATAAAATGCAATTGTGTTCGTTGTCTGTAGCTTATGCCTGCCCGTACAATAACTCCACCGCCACCATGGGGCACTCTGTTCACAACGTTGACATCAGCAAACCACTCGTCCACACAACGCCATACACGTGGTCTGTGATTGTGAGGCCGGTTGGACTTACTGCCAAATTCTCTAGTAAGACATTAAGGTGGCTTATGGTAAAGAAATTAACATAAAATTCTCTGGCAAAAGTTCTGGTGGACATTCCTGCAGTCAGCATGCCACTTGCACGATCCCTCAACTTGAGACATCTGTGGCATTGTGTTGTATGACAAAACTGCACATTTTAGAGTGGCCTTTTATTGTTCCCAGCACAAGGTGCACCTGTGTAATGATCATGCCGTGTAATCCGCTTGGGACCAACATATGGGACAAACAATTTACATGTTGTGTTTATATTTTTGTTCAGTGGAGATAATATACTATACATATTTAAAGACAACTAGCATAGAAGTCCTGTTTTAACACTGGAACACTAGTGCATTAACCCATTTAACAAATTAAACCTATTAGCTACAATACTGTTGATGATCTGACACATTGGTTGCTGTTGTGATTGGTATAAAACTGTTCAATATTGTACCATACTTTATTTATTTTAATGATGGTCCTTCTATGTCAACCCTGTTGACCATGGTGTGTCGACAGCTGCTCGTCGAACATCTCATTCTGAAATCATGGGCATTATTATGGACTTGGTCCCCCCTTTGCTGCTATAACAGCCTTGACTCTTCTGGGAAGGCTTTCCACTAGATGTTGGAACATCGCTGCAGGGATTTGTTTCCATTCAGCCACGAGCATTAGTGAGATCAGGCACTGATGTCATGCGATTAGGCATGGCTCTGTCGGCAATTCAATTCATCCCAAATGTGTTCAATGGGGTTTAGGTCAAGGCTCTGTGCAGGCCAGTCAAGTTCTTCCACACCGATCTCGACAAACCATTTCTGTATGGACCTTGCTTTGTGCACGGGGGCATTTTCATGCAAAAACAGTAAAGGGCCTTCCCCAAACTGTTGCCATAAAGTTGGAAGCACAGAATCGTCTAGAATGTCATTGTATGCTGTGGTGTTAAGATGCCCCTTTACTGGAACTAAGGGGCCTAGCCCGAACCATGAAAAGCAGCCCCAGACCAATTTTCATCCTCCACCAAACTTTACAGTTGGCACTATGCTTTCAGGCAGGTAGCGTTCTGGCATCCACCAAACCCAGATGGTGAAGCGTGATTCACCACTCCAGAGAATGCATTTCCAGAGTCCAATGAGGCAAACTTTACACCACTCCAGCCGATGTTTTACATTGTGCATGGTGATCTTAGGCTTGTGTGCGGCTGCTAGGCCATGGAAATCCATTTCATTAACCTGCCGACAAACAGTTATTGTGCTGACGTTGCTTCCAGAGGCAGTTTGGAACTCGGTAGTGAGTGTTGCAACCGAGGACAGATGATTTTTACGCACTTCAGCACTCGGCGGTCCTGTTCTGTGAGCTTATGTGGCCTACCACTTTACGGCTGAGCTGTTTTTGCTCCTAGACGTTTCCACTTCACAATATCGACACTTACAGTTGGCCCGGCGTAGCTTAATCAGGGAAGACATTTTACAAACTGACTTGTTGGAAAGGTGGCATCCTATGGCGGTGCCACGTTGAAAGTCACTGAGCTCTTCAGTAAGTCCATTCTACTGCCAATGTTTGTCTGGAGATTGCATGGCTGTGAGCTTGATTTTATACACCTGTCAGCAATGGGTATGGCTGAAATAGCAGAATCCACTAATTTGAAGGGATGTACACATACTTTTGTATGTCAACTTTGTTGACCATTCTATGTCAACCCTGTTGGCTTTGCAAAGTTGACTTTGCATAATATTCAACAACCGGAATCTGTGAATAAGGCTTAAAAACAATACATTGTGAAGTTGCTGGAAAGGAGTTTAGCTAGCTAGACAGCCAAATCCATATGATCTGACTTTCATATCATTATGCAGATCACGTGACTGTGGGGAATTCCCTTACAGTAACTCACCCTCTGTTTTACCTTTTGAGTGAGTTTTCTATCTACCGCTAGTGACCTAGTGTATGGAGCATCCTACACAACAGTACCTGTTGATGTTTTCCTTGATTCTTTGTTTCAACATCTCTCGTTAAAGTCCCAAAAGAGCTAATAGAATCTTTAAGAGCACGATACGTTTCTGTCCTTCTTATATCGGTACACAACAGTGGAATTTGATCTGTTAGATAATCTAGATTCTAAAGACTAGATTGTCGACATGACATCAGTGAATGCAGATGCCTGGCAGCTTGAACATGATCTCTTCTCCATCATAGTGTTCTGCTCTCAACACCACTAGTTTGTGTACTTCTGTGTAACTTCTCAGTATCTCCGTCTCTTGGATCTTTGTGATCGGCAACTAGAAGGAGATTGAAAGAGATCGGCTAGGATTCAGTTACATCGTGATACGGATGTTTTAATTAATGGTTCAGGTTAGGATCTGGGGAAGGTAAACTGATCCTAGATCTGTGCATATGGGTATACTTTCACCCAGAACCATTAAACCAGGAGTGTAAGCTGATCCTAGACCTGTGCATATATGCAAATGTTAGGGCAGCCTTCATGACCATTGACCCCTCTCCTATCAGTCCCGATTGCTGGTACTGTACCCTGAGTCACTCCGACCTCCACATAACACACAAACCATGGCATCCACCCTCTCACCTTCTCCTTTCCATTCTCACTATCACTGCATGATGTCATGCAGCCAGCGTTGCTCATGCTCTGTGTGTGCTTGTGTGTCATTATGACATTAGTCCTCATTCCCAGTCTTTGGTGGTCCCTGTGATTTGCTGGTTGTCCTTCCAATAAATGATTGACTCATGTGAATTGGCTGATCTGCTAATTGACTAATGACCTGGACTAATTAACAGTGTTACATAACTGTAGCTATCAAATCAGCTGGTAGTTTCATGACTACTCATTAGAACTAACGAGGACAAAATAAATACCTTGGAAGTGGTCTGGGACAAGAGTTTTCCCAGAATCCTGACCATGTGATCTGACCCAGGTAAATCTCTGGGCCCTGGTTATTGCCTATGAACTGGTAATAGCCTATGAACTGGTTACTGCCTATGAACTGGTTACTGCCTATGAACTGGTTACTGCCTATGAACTGGTTACTGCCTATGAACTGGTAATAGCTCATGAACTGGTAATAGCCCATGAACTGGTAATAGCCCATGAACTGGTAATAGCCTATGAACTGGTTACTGCCTATGAACTGGTTACTGCCTATGAACTGGTTATTGCCTATGAACTGGTTATTGCCTATGAACTGGTTACTGCCTATGAACTGGTTACTGCCTATGAACTGGTTATTGCCTATGAACTGGTTATTGCCTATGAACTGGTTACTGCCTATGAACTGGTTACTGCCTATGAACTGGTTATTGCCTATGAACTGGTTATTGCCTATGAACTGGTAATAGCCTATGAACTGGTTATTGCCTATGAACTGGTTACTGCCTATGAACTGGTTACTGCCTATGAACTGGTTATTGCCTATGAACTGGTTATTGCCTATGAACTGGTTATTGCCTATGAACTGGTTACTGCCTATGAACTGGTTACTGCCTATGAACTGGTTATTGCCTATGAACTGGTTATTGCCTATGAACTGGCAATAGCCTATGAACTGGCAATAGCCTATGAACTGGCAATAGCCTATGAACTGGCAATAGCCTATGAACTGGCAATAGCCTATGAACTGGCAATAGCCTATGAACTGGTAATAGCCTATGAACTGGTAATAGCCTATGAACTGGTAATAGCCTATGAACTGGCAATAGCCTATGAACTGGCAATAGCCTATGAACTGGCAATAGCCTATGATCTGGCAATAGCCTATGATCTGGCAATAGCTTATGATCTGGCAATAGCCTATGAACTGGCAATAGCCTATGAACTGGCAATAGCCTATGAACTGGCAATAGCCTACTGGCAATAGCCTATGAACTGGTAATAGCCTATGAACTGGTAATAGCCTATGCCCAGGCTATTACCATATTATTTATTTTTTCCTGGTCAGGTCATGTAGTCAGCTAGAAATCCTGTCCCTATGCATAATAAATCAATGAGTTGAACATGAAAGAGGAACCTGCACACACAGAGACTGTCTGGGGACTACGGCCATGTGTCTGGTGTTCTCTTCCTCTGATCTTGGTTTTGGTTTGATGGCTTTGTTTTTGTTATTTGTCATTTTCCTCTCAGAGCCTCCGGTGAATCTTTTCTTGTTGTTTTTCTTTTGTTTTTGTCATTTCTTTGTTCTGTTGTGTTGTCGGGTGGGTTTATTATTGTGTGGCTTTGTGCCGTCCGCTGGGTTTGTCCATGGCTTTGCTCCATAGATCCCCGTATCGCAGTCCTCTGTCATGGATGACATAGAGGAGTGGCTCTGTGCTGATGTGGTGAGCTTCTTTACCTTGATTTCTCTCGCTCTCTTCTCTCTCTCTCTTTTCTCTCGTTTCTTTTTCTTTAGTCACATTTCTATCCATCTCACGTAACCAGGTAGATCACATGTAGTGTTCTAAACTTTAGTTGACCATCTTCCTTCCATTCATTACCTGACTAATGGTTTTCCACCAATGATGAGAGTGATATAACTGTGACCTATGAGATGTACAATCTCTCACATGCTACCATAATGCTAATCTAGAGAATCTATTGGAGTGAAGAATAAAACCTGCCTGTCTAAAGATGACATTGGTATTGTATCATATCACACCAGTTGATGCTACAGTGGTTCTCCCTGATGAATGTGAAAGGTACTCACAGGTCCTTAAAGGGATATAGCAGAGTAAACAGGTTCTGAAAAGTTGGATGGACGAGTGGATGGGTCTATTGAAGTATGGTGGAAGCATGGGTCCGTCACAGTGGTGGAAAGTACATGTTCTTGAAGTACCTCAATGTCAGTACAAAAGCACTGTGTGAGAGTGACCTCCCTGAGTTGTGAATGGTGTCCTGTAGAGGTCAGGGAGGTAAGTAGCTTAGTCAACTTGTATGTAGGGTTGTGACATGTCCGTAACTTTCCCAAAATCCCCTGGTTTTCTAGAAATCCTTGTTGGAAGATTCCTGGAATCAAGAGGGAATAAGCAGGAAATCTGTGAATTCTACTCCGAGATTTAAGAAGAACAAGGGGATTTTGGGAAAGAATTTTGCAACCCATTCTTATTCAATACCGAAGGGAAGACTAATGTTTCGACTTTGACGCCTAACAATGTCCATTTACTGTAAGGCATCTTGGTGAGTCAATGGTTGTGTGCTCCTCCTGGCAGAATTGCCCACAAATGTTATGGATTCACTGATTTCCATTTCTTCTCCTCTGAATAGAAAGGCGATGGTTTAGATGGTGAGGAAGGGGTGACGAGTGAAGGTATGGATGGATTCAGGGCACTAACACTTGATACTGTGCATGTCTCATGTAGAAGCTCTCATTAAATGTGGCATAGATTCAGTTTCCTAATTTGTGTCAAAATTCTCTGATCAGCTCTTTAGTACTTGATATATTAGGCTGCGTTTACACAGGCAGCCTAATTCTGATCTTTTGCCACTTAATTGGTCTTTTGACCAATCCAATCAGATCAGAATTGGCTGTCTGTTTAAACACAGCCTTTGTGCTGTTATTCTCAATCCTGCTCCTGGAGAGCCACAGTACTGCAGGCTTTTGTCTCAGCTTAGTACCATCACACCTGATTCAACCAATCTACTGATCTTCAACACATTGATTGGCTGAATCCGGTGTTTCACTGCTGATGTGGGGCAAAAACATGCAGTACTGTGCCTCTCCAGAAGGTGCAGCAATGAGGATCACTACCCAAAAAGTCAACAACTGACTAACCATTTTTATATGTCCTGCTGTTAACAGGGGTTTTCTCTCCTCTTCCTCTAGAGTTTGATAAGTTTCTGGAGGATCGAGCGAAGGTGGTCGATTCCTTACCATCGCTCCCTGGTGATGAGCCTGGTCCCCCTCTCAGCGCCCCCAGCGGCACCCGCAAGAAGGCTGAACGGACGGAGGATGCCCTCTTTGCCTTGTAGACTCTCCCCCAGGAAACCTCTCTCTCTGAGGCATCTGCAGTACCTAGGTATCCCCTATCCGCCACTCCTGCCAAGCAGCAGTGTAGCTACTGAACTGAACACCAATCCTCCTCCTGCAGAGGACCATGCTTGCTGTCCGCCTGCCCAGCCGCGTTGCATCATGTATTACTATTGAGGGTTTGATCCGTCTGTCAGTGTGGGATGTGTCTGTCGTCTTGTATCTCATCTGCAGCTAGCTACCCTAAGGAGGATATAACCTAACATTGTGAGGATGAGGATAAAATGACACAACCTCGTCTTTATGTTCCTCTGAAGGTGTGAAGGTTAACAGAAAAAAATCCTTCTGAAAAAGCAGACCGAGGCATATAGTCTATACAAACAGAGGAGTACTGTGTTATTTTAATAAATGTAGCTTATGAATAATTTATGCATTTATTCTTTTCACGGTTTGTACTGTACTATGTACTAGCGCTGCACTCTGTAGTTGTCTCTTTTGTATTATTTACTCAATGTTCCTTTTTAGGTTTCCTTAACCCTTTCATTACCCATTCTACAGTTGTGAAATGTTGGTACAGGGAAAGGCAATGCATGAGGAAAGACTACTGTTTGACAGACTCCATGCTAGTGTTACTCAATTATGGCACAATAGTTCTGCAGGGCCAAATAGCAAACATGACTTACCTGTATCTGTCTGTCTCCACATTTCAAAAGGGAGAAGGGGAAAATATATACAGCTGCAAGCAGCCATGTCAAGGTTCAAGCCCCATGGCACCACAGCAAATATCTGTCACACAGCTTTTATATTTGCTTTCCTCTTTGAAAAGCTGTTGTCAACTTCCCTCCATGTTATCTGTGTGGTGTGTACATACTGTAGGGAAGGAAAGGGTCCAAAATAGTCTTTTCAATCAGAACCGAAGTAACACCCACCAAATATTTCTGATGGATATTATACAGGGGGTACCGGTACCATACATTGACCCGTTACCGTTACCCCCTGTATATAGCCCCGTTATTGTTACTTTATTGTTGCTCTTTTATTTTTTTGCTTTAGTTCATTTAGTAAATATTTTTCTTAACTCTTATTTTTCATAAAACTGCATTGTTGGTTAAGGGCTTGTAAATAAGCGTTTCACAGTAAGGTCTACACCTGTTGTATTCGGCGCATGTGACAAATGGAATGTGATTAATACTACCACGACAACAGCCGTATGAGTTGCAGAAGTGACGTTCCGCTTTGGTACTATCTGTACACTATGTAAGTGTAGCGATTTTGAGTTCTTCCAAAGACTTTTTAATGACAAACTAATTTAGTAATTGTTTATCAGAGGAGGTTGGTGGCACCTTAATTGGGAAGGGCGGGAACGTGGTAATGGCTGGAGCGGAATAAGTGGAAAGGTATCAACAACATCAAACACATTGTTTCCATGTGTTTAATGCCATTCAGTTTGCTTCTTTCCAGCCCCTTTCCAGCCCCTCAGCAGCCTCCACTGGTGTCTTCTGATATTGGGCTATTCTTCAATGTTTTCCTTCCCCTTCTACCATGAGACCAATTTCATGAACTTTATGCACTTTTGGATCCTTGAACGTTTCGGTATATTTATCCTTGTGTTAATAAGATGGGAACTGTTTTTATAGGACACAAGACATTTTCTTAGACTAATTGCATATGATTTTAAATCTTTATGAAATTTCAGCCCTTTTCTGCTCTACAAAGCACACTTTACAGACAGCCGTAAATAGAAAACCGGACACTTTTTCCTGATATGGAAATTAAAGGAATAGTGCAGGTGAAATATGGCACTGAAAATCGAATCAAATTGTACATTTATGATGGCGTATTGGTAGCATACTTCACAGAAAAGTTATTGCAAACGCTTATACATGTAGTTATTGTAATATTTTTTTTTACGTATGTTTACATAAATATATGTATATACATCAGAAATATGTGAGTATTACCTGCAGTACATGTTTAAAAGTCCAACTGAATTATTAGCTTTTTTGTAGGTCACCTAGTCGAAAGGCTAACTCATTAATGTATTGTTTGGTCTCCTGGTTGTATATGTACAGTAATGTCATGCAGGAAAATGAATTCCTCCCAGATCCTTTCTACTTTGGGGAAGCTCCCCTGCTCTCCTCTCTTTACACATACATGTGTGGAACAGAAATAGGTTCGGATGTGCTTCGGAAGGATGACCAAAAACGTTATTTTTACCGTGTTTTATGTGTTTTTACTGTGGTCTAAATTGTCTGGTAAAGCTTCCTGTCTTTTATTTTTGAGGATTACAGTGGGTGGTAGCTGTGGGCTGTGACTCTGCTAGTGGGAATGCCCCTTTTAACCTGTTAACATTCTATTTTACTTTGCTTACCTACAGTAGGTAATGGAGTTAGATGAGGGCATAACATTCTCTTCCTGTTGTCAGGAAAACATGGCTACAGACCTTTGAGGCAAAAGAGGTTCGTTCTTCATTTCAACTCTTTTGCCAGTACTTTTCAAAGTTAATGCTTATAAAGCTTCTACAATTAACACCAAATGAATAACTACAAAACGCCATGACAGTTCCTATTGAAGTGAAACGTGTGTTTACTTACAAGTATCCTTATATACTTATCAAAGTTATGTGTATTATACTGTAAATGAGATACTCAAATAAGTAAAAAAGACCTTACTGTATTTTATTTAAAAACATCTGCTTCCAGATCAAACATTATTTGTAACAATCATTTATAAATGTTACAGGGTGATATTACAAACAAGTACATTATTTGTATGATTTGTCTTGGGCATTAATGTTTGAATGTGTTTTAGAATACTGTAACAGAATAAACTGTTATTAATGCGCTTTAACTCTGTTTCATTCTTGTCCTAGTTGGTCTTCTGTTGCTTTAATTCCACCTCTTATGAAATAGTAGCATACATTTTACAATCAACAGTTGCTGTTCCTCTTATGTCTTAAGGCTGGACAAAGCATAGAGATGTTTGAACTAAGATTCTTTGTTACTGAACAAATATAACATGTCACTTTAAACAGTTGATTTCTATGTGTGTCACTTTTTATTTTTTATAACCAGAAAGCGTTATGTATATGCTTACTCTTTTACGCTGTCCTCCAATCAGATGGTTGTGTGAACCTGTTGGTTTGCTATGGATCATGTGAACCTGTTGGGTTGCTATGGAACATGTCGACCTGTTGGGTTGCTATGGAACATGTCGACCTGTTGGGTTGCTATGGATCATGTGAACCTGTTGGTTTGCTATGGATCATGTGAACCTGTTGGGTTGCTATGGAACATGTGGATCTGTTGGGTTGCTATGGAACATGTGGACCTGTTGGGTTGCTATGGAACATGTGGACCTGTTGGGTTGCAACAGGAATGAGCTATTGGACATTGTAACCCAATGTATCTCTTCACTACCCTCAAAACTGGTTGAAATATGTAATTTCAACAGCAAAACTAGTTAAATGTTTTTTCAACCAGTTTTGCTCACTGAGTATGGACATGGGGGAGCTGGAAATTGTGTCCTCCTGTTCTGTTGAGGAACAGCTGTTTTTCCTGACTAGGAAATGTTCCGGTCTAGACTAAATGGTCAGGAGAACTCTTGTCCCTCCTGTATGATGATGTGGGTGTTCTATGGCTGTGCTGTTCTGCAATTCATTACTTTGGTTTCAGCTTTCTATTGTGTGACCTGATTATGCACGTATTAACCAATAAAACACTAGCAACGTGTGACCTCTACCAACACTTTGTTTATGGTTATTTTCTTGTGTGTATTACATTTTCCTTGCGATGGTGTTAGTATATGAAATATGATAGTGAACACACATGGTAAATTCAGGCAGAACCAAGCTCATAGTTCAACCTGGCGTAGTGGCCCACTGAGTGATGCAACAGACTCACTTCTTGCACCATGTTATTCATAGCACTGCATGTTTCCCCTGCCCTGAACCTTTCCCCTTATACTGTAGTTATACCTCCCCTCCCATGCCAAGGTAATAGTTTCCTGTTGATGTCCATGCAGACACTCCAGATGTATTCATGCAACAATTTCAATGATTTTACTGAGTTACAGTTCACAAAATAAATTCTGTCAATTTTTAAATAAATAAATTAGGCCTAATCGATGGATTTCACATGACTGGGAATAGAGATACCTTAAAGTAGGGGCGTGGATCAGAAAACCAGTCAGTATCTGGTGTGACCATCATTTGCCTCATGCACCACGACATCTCCTTCGCATAGAGTTGATCAGGCTGCTGATTTTGGCCTGTGGAATGTTGTCCCACTCTTTAATGGCTGTGCGAAGTTGCTGGATATTGGTGGGAACTGGAACACGCTGTTGTACACGTCTATCCAGAGCATCCCAAACGTGCTCAATGGGTGACATGTCTGGTGAGTATGCAGGCCATGGAAGAACTGGGACATGTTCAGCTTCCAGGAACTGTGTACAGAACCTTGCAACATGGGGCTGTGCATTATCATGCTGAAACATGACGTGATGGCGGTGGATAAATGGCCTCAGGATCTCATCACGGTATCTCTGTGTATTCAAATTGCCATTGATTAAAATGCAATTGTGTTTGTTGTCTACCTTATGCCTGCCCATACCATAACCCCACTGCCACCATGGGGCACTGTTCACAACGTTGACATCAGCAAACACCTCGCCCACATGACGCCATACCCTCTGTCTGCCATCTGCCCGGTAAAGTTGCAACCCGGGATTCATCTGTGAAGAGTGCACTTCTCCAGCGGGCCGGGGTCCATCGGGGGTGAGCGTTTGCCCACTGAAGTCAGTTACGATGCAGAGCTACAGTCAGGTCAAGACCCTGGTGAGAATGACGAGCACACAGATGATCTTCCCTGAGATGATTTCTGACAGTTTGTGCAGAACTTCTTCAGCTGTGCAAACCCAGTTCCAGCAGCTGTCCGGGTGGTTAGTCTCAGACCATCCCGCAGGAGAAGAAGCCGGATGTGGAGGTCCTGGGCTGGCGTGGTTACATGTGGTCTGCGGTTGTGAGGCCGGTTGGACATAATGCCGAATTCTCTAAAACGACATTAAGGTGGTTTATGTTAGAGAAATTAACATTAAATTCTCTGGCAACAGTTCTGGTGGACATTCCTGCAGTCAGCATGCCAATTGCAGGCTCCCTCAAAACTTGAGATATCTATGGCATTGTGTTGTGTGATAAAACTGCACATTTTAGACTGGTCATTTATTGTCCCCAGCATAAGTTGCACCTGTGTAATGATCATGCTGTTTAATCTTGATATGCCACACCTGTCAGGTAGATGGATTATCTTGGCAAATGAGAAATGCTCACTAACAGGGACGTAAACAAATGTGTGCACAATTTGAGAGAAATACGCTTTTTGTGTGTATGTACATTTTCTGGGATTTTATTTTTTCAGCTCATGAAACATGGGACCAACATTTTACATTTAGATTTTTGTTCAGTTTAGATCTGCCTGGATCTCCCTGACTGAATACAGTGCATACCCATAGACCTCTCTATTGGATCTATGCTGATAACTGACTGCTCCTTTGGCTGCCTGTTGAGCATCACACTGATCTCCTGGTGTGTTACCAGATTCAAAAGAGCATCATGTCAGTCAGGACAACAATCGCCCCAGGCAACAAAGGCAGTCCTGCTGACAGCAGGCCGGGCCCCTATATACTATATCTCTCCTGCTCCACTGCTTGCTATTCAACAACTAGTTTGCAGCTGTGCTACTGTCGGTCGTTGACCCATTTCTTTCCAGTACCACACCTTTGTTGTGCCCCCTTTGTGTGTGCTTGTGTTTTGGTGAGCTCACACACGGCTCACATGTCCTACTACAATCCACATATCGGATAATTTGATCAAGGTTATTATTGTTGATTATTGAATGGTCTTTTTAGAGAGCCATTACTTTGTGTTAATTGCTTAATTACCATGGTTTGAATAATATCGGTTTTTGTTATTTATTCTTTGAGGAAAATGTTTGCTTTGACTTTATGCTACATGTCATTGTCCAACCAAAGGGGACTTCCATGAGCTTTGTTAAATCAACCCTGTTAATCTCGTTTTGCCCTAAAAGTTTTGAAGCCGCACTGTACTATGTCCCTCCATATATTTAGCCTGCTCCCCCTTCCCCTCCACTACTCCAGGAGAAATACATGATGTAACCACGGGAGCCAAAGTCGTGATGTCAGATCACCCCACTCGGTTTCCGAGTTCCCCATTGGTCGAATTCTCTGGTTCTACAGACAGTCATCACTACGGGCCACACAAGCATGAACAGTTGTTAGCCCACCCCTGCTTGGCGTTGATTGGCTGTTAAGGACAAGCCCATAATAAACACCCATGCTGTTGTTTTCCAGAGGACAATACCGTTTTCTCGATTATAAAACGTCATTAATGCATTATATGAGTACAGACCACGAAACAAAACAAATATTAAAAACATGACATGATATTTCCACGTTCAATTTATGTATTTGGCACTTGAAGAAGCTTATTGACTTTGGATATGTATTTCCCCACAGTGTTCATCCAACAATATAGTCGTTTTCAAAGAACACTGCTTTTTATTCTTTGCAATAGCCATGCACAAATGTAAATACCATGGACACTGTATTTCGTCCTGGAGTTGCCAGTCAAAGAAAGGTATGAGACCATGAAGGGGGAGTCAGCATTCACAAGTGGTCGGGGGTTGGCTAGAACAAGTGTCACTCATTAAGCGCTCTGTAACTAGCTGGCTAAACATGTGGATCCTCAATGAGCACTGTTTAGCGTGAGAAGTGTGCCTCTTGGGCATCAATATGAAGACAGAAGAAGGCACTATTTGACAGATCAATAACAGAGTTTATCTCACTGGAATTATTGCAAATGTAGCTAGATACACAAACATCGATTTAAGTGGAAATCGTAAGTTTTTAGCCACAGTGATTTAGCTAACCATAACGAGACAGCAAAAATGAACTTGTCTTTTGACGATCAGTCACTGGATAATCTGGATCCAACCATATCCCTAAATGACCCCAGCGATATTGACACGGCTCTGCTCAATGACATTGATGGTAAGAACGTTAAGCTTACTAGTAAGCTAGCTAGCAAAACGGACAACTTGAACTTGGTAACGCGTTAGCTAGTTAGCTATTGTTGTTGCGAATGTTAGCTAGCCAAACAAGTGACAACAATAGCAGCAACACATACATGAAACAGCTTGTACACATAGCGTTACTGAGTGAGGTATCATTAACTACGTATAGGCACCCAGTGAGTAATTTAGAATGATGTACAGCTTAGTTAGCTGTCATGTTAGCAAGTTAGCTAACTTACATTAGTTATGACCGTAAATCAAATTAACGAGTTATATTTTACTCAAACAGTTACGTTATGTGGTAGTAGGAGAAGGCTTCCTTCTCTCAGGGTCGAGGATAATCCTAGTTAACCTTATGGAACTAGCTAGCTAGCTACTGTCTGAGTTCGGTGCTTGTTTTTCTGTTGTTGCTGCTCTCGTTTTTGCGTTTTGGTTCTGATCTAACTCTAGACACATTTATATCTGCTATTTTTCATGTTATTGATAAGTTAAAACAATGTACATACTACACGAGCTGATAGTTCACTGCTAGCTTGTGTGTGATGAACGGAACAGACGCTAGTTAATGTGCCCCGCCCCCTCCAATTTGTCCTACTGACATCACGACGAGGTTAATGTCGAGCGTTCCCTGTCGGGTTCATTTCAAGAGGCGTGAAATAAGTCTATAACATGAATCATGATCTGATGGTTGCTTTTTTCCCACCCATATATAATTCCTATTTATGTATGAATTAATCATATGTTGCAGTCTTATTAATAAAATGTTAATAGTTTATATTTAAATTAGTTCAGTTATATCGAACCTAGTTACGTTAATGTATAAGTGCATTCAATTGAATGGTGGCTATTCGATTCGTTGGTGATATTAACTAATGTTATTTGTCAGTATAATCAATGGTTGGTTGTTTTCCAACAACTGCTCTGCTGCAGCATCTCACCCTTCATTGATTCCACGCACTACCCTAAAAATTGACCGAGAGTAACCCAGCACTAAATTGTCCCATAGTAACCCCTTCTCATTGAAACCACAAGTGCTTCCTCTCTTTCTATCTTGGGGGCTGGTCTGCATTGCAAGTGTCTGAGGCACTTTCTGATTGGTCGGCAGCGATCACCTCATACAAAACATTGGTTTACAAATCCAGGCTAGTCAGACTGATGTACAGAGAGCAAAGGCAGAAGCATGAAGTGTGTTCCGTTATTACTGAACCTAGTCCTTATAACATATGACTATTAGCTTGATGATTTGGTCTAAGATTAAACAAAATGGTCTTTCTCCTTGCCAGGGAACAGCCTCCTCACTGTGCTGCCTGAAACTCATTCGAGATAGCCTAACCTACAGCCTATTTCTGTTGGAAATCCAGAAGAATAAGCTATCCTGTACTAACGAAGGTTTCTCATAGACAATAATTGTGAGCATCTCTAGCTGATGAAACAAGTATGCTATACAGTGTATTACCCTAAAACAAGGCCTGTTGTATTATTAGAGAATAAAGTTTTCAGTTTGAGTAATTAACTTGCTACTATTACTCAGTTCCATGTTCTAATGTAAAGTGCTACCATGCCATGTTTACGTGGAGGGTGCAGCATAGCATAGTAAACATCACCCTTTTCATCAACACTCAATTCTTCTTGTGTCTCCATCCTCACCTACTCAGGGTTGTTGTCCTTTTGACAGACTGTGTGCATCATAATGCTGTGAATAGAAGTGAAGTAGCTGCAGGTCTGGGATGGTGTGACTGTGATCATAGTGTCTATTGTGTTGCCTGTCTCGCTGTGGCCCTTTTGGAGCCCATTAGAGTGGCATAGAGCCAGTCTCCTCTGCTGCAGTGGCCCCATAATAACTGCATTACTGACCAGGACTGAACTGAGCTGGCCCCATTTACTGTCCTGCTCTACTTCTCAGATCAGGGCCCATATCCACAAAGTATCTGAGTATGAGTGCTGTTCTAGGATCAGATCTTTTGTGTTCATGATAATCTGATTCATTATGATCAAAACTGATCTTAGATCAGCACCTACTCTGGGACACTTTGAGCCCAGTTCTTGGTTTTTCTAGTGGAGTTAGGGCAGAGATTAAGTGACACATTACCATGTGGTGTGGCGAGAGAGATGGGAGAAATGCTCTGTCAGTCAGTCACCCAGTGGTTCAAGTCTTAATTTAAGCCTTTAGTTGGCAATCATGAAACGCTCCGATTGGGTTACAGGGTTTTATCTCTGCTCCATTCAGAGGCCCAGAAACGTGGTTTGGTCATTGGGAGGCACGCTGATGCACCCATCCCGTTAGCGAGATAATTTACGTCAACATCAGCTGGATTGTAAGCGCGCCAAATTCAAATTAAATTACTAATTTAATGTAAGAACATCTCTCTCAGTAGACAAAATATTACAAACAGCTAGCAGCCAAGTAGATTGGTCATGAAAGTCAGAAAAGCAATAAATTAAATTGCTTACCTTTGATCTTCGGATGTTTGCACTCACAAGACTCGCAGTTACACAATAAATGTTCCTTTTGTTCCATAAAGATTATTTTTATATCCAAAATACCTCCATTTGTTTGGCGCGTTATGTTCAGAAATCCAACAGGTGCGAGCGGTCACGACATCGCAGACGAAAATTCCAAATAGTATCCGTAATGTCCACAGAAACACGTCAAACGTTTTTTCCTAATCAATCCTCAGGTTGTTTTTTTCAATATATAATCGATAATATATCAACCGGTACTTTAGCTCCGTCAATAGGAGAGAGAGACACAAAGGCTGCTCCAAACTTTTGCGCAAGCAAAATTCTGGGGACACCCAGCTATACACTGACACGATGTGATCTTTCTCGCTCATTTTTCAAAATAAAAGCCTGAAACCATGTCTAAAGACTTTTCACACCATGGGGAAGCCGTAGGAAAAGGAATCTGGTTGATATCCCTTTAAATGGAGCGAAGGCAGGCTATGGAACATGGAGCTTTCAAAATAGAAGCCACTTCCTGGTTTGATTTTCCTCAGGTTTTCGCCTGTAATATCAGTTCTGTTATTCTCACAGACAACATTTTGACAGTTTTGGAAACTTTAGAGTGTTTTCTATCCTAATCTTACAATTATATGCATATTCTAGAATCTGGGCCTGAGAAATAGGCAGTTAAATTTGGGTATGTTTTTCATCCAAAAATCAAAATACTGCCCCCTACAGTCAAGAGGTTTTTAAGATGTTCAAAATGACTGCAGTATGGAGTGAACAAAAGGCTCTGCTGTGTGTGTGTGTGTGTGTGTGTGTGTGTACAGCTGTTTGTTCCAGTCTAGCTTTAACACATGATTCAACTAATCACAGTCTTCAACTTAGATTACTTTGTTTTAGTTTTGTCTTATTTGACCCTCTTCTCCTGATTTCTGTGGTAATGTCATGGTTAACAAGGCATCCCCTGTCTCTCTCTGTCTCTGCTTCTCTCAATCTATGGAGTACTCTGACTATATCCCCATCTCTTCTCAGACATGCTGCAGCTCATCAACAACCAGGACATGGTGGAGTTCAACCAGGACATGGCGGGTCTCTTTGACCCCCCTCAGTTCACAGGGGTCACCCCTACCCAGGACCTCCCTGCCCTCAGCCTGCCCCATTCCACCACCTCCCCTCCATCCACCACCTCCTCAATCCTGAGCAGCAGCCCCCACCTTGATGCTCTCCTGGGGCCCCCCATCATCCGCAGTTCCTCCCCCCCAGACAAGGCCTTCCACCCCCCCACCTTCCAGCAGTCACCCCTGGCCCAAGTCACCACTTCCACCCCTGTACCACTACCTAGGCCGCAGCCAGCTCCCCAGCAGGGCTCTCCATCAGCCCAGGCTGCTCAGGGTCTCAGGGAGTCCAAGGTGGACCTGCCCCTGCCAGTCCTCTCCCCCCCAGCCCCTGTTCCAGTCCAGCTTCCTCCCCCAGCCTCCTCCCCCCATACTGTACCCGGCCAGAGCCCCGTGTTCAGCGCCGCCCCCCAAGCCCTGTTCACCTCTCCTGCCCCCCAGCAGTCCCAGGCCCACACCCAGCAGATACGGATTAACTACAGCACCCACAATGGCTACAAAGGTGAGGAACAGATTGTCTCCATTCCTCTGTATTAATAGTTGAAATGCTGGTAGTAGATGGATGAGAGTCAGAAAATAAGGCCAAGGGAGCAAACGAATGCAAGGAAACGTAAAACTGAGTCACTCCCCCTAATCCTAACCCCTTCCACGTGGAGATGAAACATAGCTATTTTAATGGTTGTAGGGGTTTCCCCATGGCCCTCCCTGCTCAGCCCCGTCCTGCCAGGTAATGGGAGGGAAGGAGGGACCCCACCATGTGTTGCTAGTAGTAGAGCCACATGGTCGTTAAGACGTCTTATTTATGATGCAGAGCAGGGCCATGCTGTTGTGTCTGGATGAGAGCAGAGCATGACTGGAGGAACAGTTTACACATGCTCACACTCCTACTGTCTCACCCACTCTCACACACACTCTCTCTCTGTCTCTCTCTCAAGGCGAAAGGTAGGGACTGACAATGGAAACTGGTATACAAAGCACAAACACTCACTCCCTGAAGAAAGCCTACTTGGTGTTATGTTATGAGGAGATAGAGTTGTGTTCTATGGTGCAGTAACAGTAGTAGTTCAGCATGTTTCCAAAGGAGAGTCAGTGGGTTACTCAACAACCTCCGCTGACTGTCAGTCAAAATCCCAATCTAATACCCGTTGGTCAAAGTGAAGGACCGTCCCTGAGGCTGAGAGAGGGTTTTTTGTCTACGCTCTCTATGAGCCATATTCAGATATACACACCTTGCCCGTGTCGCATACCTGTGCAACACTGTCCCTTTAACAATGTCTCGCTACACTCGCATTAACATCTGCTAACCATGTGTATGTGACAAATAAAATTAGATTTGAAACTACAGTAAGATATCTGCCCCATGCAGCCATGCCCCAGCATTACAAACCTACTGACTCTGTGTAGACCAATGTCTTTACAGCCACCTGTACTGTTATGTTACACACTGCCTGCTACAGTCATCATATCATATGTTTTCTAGAGGTCAAAGGTCATTCCTACAATGATAATCCATACTGTTATCAGTCAGTGACTCAAGTGTCTTTATAGCTACCAAACGTACTGTAGTGTACACTCCCCGCTTCAGCCAGTATCCCATAATGATATCACTCACCAGGGGGAAAGGTCATACACTACTAAGCCACGCAAAAAATGTATGTGAACTTTGGCCTCGCCAAAGACTTATGGTGACGCCAGTTTATATGGTGTTTTAGTTTTACAGCTGGTTTTACATCTTGAACTATTTCAAACACAATTGAGTCCATACTAGCAGGACGTTTTGAACCCAGAAACAAATATTTAAGTACTCCCTCCTTGTTTCAGGCAGTTTTCTTCCGTTTGGTGCCTAATGAACATGACCCTGATTATTTTTCTAGCTGTCAATCATCAAGGAGGCCCCGCCCAGCCCATGGTCAGCCTGTCGTCGTCCCCTT
Source organism: Oncorhynchus clarkii lewisi (assembly GCF_045791955.1). NCBI lineage: Eukaryota > Metazoa > Chordata > Actinopteri > Salmoniformes > Salmonidae > Oncorhynchus > Oncorhynchus clarkii. The sequence continues at coordinate 70,947 of NW_027258467.1, forward strand.
CCGGTGTTCAGCCAATGACCATCCAGGCTCTGACCACCACGGCCCCCCTCCTGACCACCTCAGCAAGCCCCCCAGCTCAGACCATCGCATCACATCACATTCAACAAGTTAGTTTGTTCACCTGGAGTGAGTGTGTGTGTGTTATGTTTGATGAGACTCATTAACCCTAAGAATATCAACACACCAGAAAAAAATGATTTGTTCTTTGCATTCAAATCTATTATTGTCCTAGTATTTGTTTCATTTCTAATTTATTTCAATGGAACAGAACTGCTCCCTCAGGCTTATAGTCTAACCCTCCATCTCTCTCTTTCTCTCTCTCTCCCTCGCTCTCTCTCTCTCTCTCCCTCGCTCTCTCTCTCCCTCTCCCTCGCTCTCTCTCTCTCCCACTCGCTCCTCCTCCTCTCAGGTATTGCTCCAGCCCCAGTTTATCAAGGCTGAGTCTCTGCTGCTTACCACCCTGAACCGTGACCCCTGTATGGTCACTACTGTGGCCTCTCCATGCATCACCTCCCTGGCCACCACCACATCCCAGAGCACCCACTCACTGCAGGTAGGAACCACAGCCCAGAGCACCCACTCACTGCAGGTAGGAACCACAGCCCAGAGCACCCACTCACTGCAGGTAGGAACCACATCCTAGAGCACCCACTCACTGCAGGTAGGAACCACATCCTAGAGCACCCACTCACTGCAGGTAGGAACCACAGCCCAGAGCACCCACTCACTGCAGGTAGGAACCACATCCTAGAGCACCCACTCACTGCAGGTAGGAACCACATCCTAGAGCACCCACTCACTGCAGGTAGGAACCACATCCCAGAGCACCCACTCACTGCAGGTAGGAACCACATCCTAGAGCACCCACTCACTGCAGGTAGGAACCACATCCTAGAGCACCCACTCACTGCAGGTAGGAACCACATCCCAGAGCACCCACTCACTGCAGGTAGGAACCACATCCTAGAGCACCCACTCACTGCAGGTAGGAACCACATCCCAGAGCACCCACTCACTGCAGGTAGGAACCACATCCTAGAGCACCTACTCACTGCAGGTAGGAACCACAGCCCAGAGCACCCACTCACTGCAGGTAGCAACCACATCCCAGAGCACCCACTCACTGCAGGTAGGAACCACATCCCAGAGCACCCACTCACTGCAGGTAGTAACCACAGCCCAGAGCACCCACTCACTGCAGGTAGGAACCACATCCCAGACCACCCACTCACTGCAGGTAGGAACCACATCCCAGAGCACCCACTCACTCCAGGTAGGAACCACCACCACAGCCCAGACCACCCACTCACTGCAGGTAGGAACCACCACCACAGCCCAGACCACCCACTCACTCCAGGTAGGAACCTCCACCACAGCCCAGACCACCCACTCACTGCAGGTAGGAACCACCACCACAGCCCAGACCACCCACTCACTGCAGGTAGGAACCACCACCACAGCCCAGACCACCCACTCACTCCAGGTAGGAACCTCCACCACAGCCCAGACCACCCACTCACTGCAGGTAGGAACCACCACCACAGCCCAGACCACCCACTCACTCCAGTTAGGAACCACCACCACAGCCCAGACCACCCACTCACTGCAGGTAGGAACCACCACCACAGCCCAGACCACCCACTCACTCCAGGTAGGAACCACCACCACAGCCCAGACCACCCACTCACTCCAGTTAGGAACCACCACCACAGCCCAGACCACCCACTCACTCCAGGTAGGAACCACCACCACAGCCCAGACCACCCACTCACTGCAGGTAGGAACCACCACCACAGCCCAGACCACCCACTCACTCCAGGTAGGAACGAGATGGTAGGAATAGTAATGTCATAAAGTAGTAACAGCATTTAGAAATGGTCATTTTCCCGAAGAAAAATAGTCTAAAAGTATTTTTATGGTAGTGGAAGAATAGAAAGTATTGTGGTGTATAGGACATCGTGTCAAACATACTGCCTGTTTGAGGGGGAAACAAACTCAATATACTTGATGATGACTAAAACTGAATGGAAACTGTGTAGAAATGGTCTTGGACCTACATTCATACAGTTTCCTCTGTCCAGCTCACTAATGCAAAATTCCAAAAAACGATGGATAGAGAACAATTTCTTACACATTTTGACGGCAATGGTATCTAACACATTTTTCATTGCGGCCCTCTGGACGTCGTTGAAGCCCGAATGAGTTTGACACCCCTGATCTAGATGCTACTTTAGTGATTGTCTTCTTAGAAACAATGTCTCTCCTCCCTCTTTCTTTCTTTCTTTCTCCCTCCCTCTCTTTCTCTCCCTCCTCTTTCTTTCTCCCTCTTTCTTTCTCCATCCCTCTTTCTCCCTCCCTCTCTTTCTCTCCCTCCTCTTTCTTTCTCCATCTTTCTTTCTCCATCCCTCTCTTTCTCTCCCTCCTCTTTCTTTCTCCATCTTTCTTTCTCCATCCCTCTCTTTCTCTCCCTCCTCTTTCTTTCTCCATCCCTCTCTTTCTCTCCCTCCTCTTTCTTTCTCCATCCCTCTCTTTCTCTCCCTCCTCTTTCTTTCTCCCTCCCTCTCTTTCTCTCCTCCCTCTTTCTTTCTCCATCCCTCCCTCCCTCTCTCTCTCCTCCCTCTTTCTTTCTCCCTCCCTCTCTTTCTCTCCCTCCTCTTTCTTTCTCCATCCCTCTCTTTCTCTCCTCCTTCTTTCTTTCTT
>NW_027258468.1:0-10000 GCF_045791955.1 Oncorhynchus clarkii lewisi
TGTAAGTCAACATCTAAGGATTACGCCTTTTTATGTAAATCGTTATGGCTGTATTGTTTTCAAAACCCAGTAATGTGGGTCCATCAGACCTGCGAACATTAATTACAACACACAAGGGTTAATCCATTTTAGAATAAGGCTGTAACATCACAAAATGTGGGAAAAGTGAAGGTGTCTGAATACCCTGAATACCCTCCGAATGCACTGCAACCGCTTGGTAGGGCTCTGTAATTGACAAAATAAACATCAAGTTGGGATAAAAAAAACAATTGGAAGTTCTTATTTGAGTTGTAAGTAGTAGGATTTGAAGGTGACATAATAGTTTTAACATGTTTTTCAAGAAGCGCGTTAAAGAGTTAATCATGCAACAGCTGTCTTAATGTATGAAACATATTTATTTCAATTTATAGTGCCTTCAGAAATGATTCCCCCTTGATGTTTTCTGCATTTTGTTGTGTTACAACCTGAATTTAAAATGAATTAAAATTGTGATTTTTTTTTTGTAGCTGGCCGACACCCTATAATGTCAAAGGGAAATTATGTTTTTAGTAAAGTAACAAATTCATAAAAAAAATTAAACAAAAATGTCAATAAGTATTCAACCACTTTGTTAAGGCAAGCCAAAATAAGTTCAGGAGTAAGAATTAGCTTAACAAGTCACATACTAAGTTGCATGGATTCTCTGTGTGCAATAATAGTGTTTAACATGATTTTAGAATGACTACCTCATCTCTGTAACCCACATATGTAATTATCTGTAAGGTCCATTAGTTGAGCAATGAACTTTAAACAAAGATTCAAATGACAAAGACCAGGGCACTTTTCCAATGCCTCGCAAAGAAGGGCACCTATTGGCAGACATTGAATATCCCTTTGAGCATGGTGAAGTTATTAATTGCACTTTGGATGGTGTATCAATACACCCAGTCACTACAAAGAGACAGACGTCCTACCTAACTCAGTTGCTGGAGAGGAAGGAAACCGCTCAGGGATTTCACCATGAGGCCAATGGTGACTTTAAAACAGTTATAGAGTTTAATGGCTGTGATAGAAGCAAACTGAGGATGAATCAACAACATTGTAGTCACTCCACAATGCTAACCTAATCAACAGAGTGAAAAGAAGGAAGCCTGTACAGAATCCAATTATTCCAAAACATGCATCCTGTGTGCAACAAGGCACTAAATTAATAATGCAAAATATGTGGCAAAACAACTCACTTCTGTCCTGAATACAAAGTGTTGTGTTTGGGGCAAATCCAATACAACATATTCCTGAATACCACTCTCCATATTTCCAAGCATAGTGGTGGCCGTATCATGTTATGGGTATTTTTTATTTTTTTGGGCAAGTCAATTAAGAACAAATTCTTATTTACATTGACAGCTTACCACCAAACAATGGGTTAACTGCCTTGTTCAGGGGTAGAAAGACAGATTTTCACCTTGGGGATTCAATCCAGCAATCTTTCAGTTACTGGCCCAACGCTCTAACCACTAGGCTATCTGCCATTTGTAATAGTAAAGGACTGGAGAGTTCTTCAGGATAAAAATAAACGGAAAGCTTATCACACCCAAAATCATAGAGGAATGCCTGGTTGAGTCTGCTTTCCACCAGACACCGGGACATGAATTCACCATTCAGCAGGACAATAACCTGAAACAAGGCCAAATATACACTGGAGTTGTTTACCAAGAAGATGTGAATGTTCCTGAGAGTCTGAGTTAGTTTTGATTTGATTCTACTTGAGAATCTATGGCAAGACATGAAATTGGTTGTCTAAACATCGAATTTGATGTTGCACAATCCAGGTGTGGAAAGCTCTTAGAGACTTACCCAGAAAGACTCACAGCTGTTATCGCTGCCAAAGGTGCTTCTACAAATTATTGACTCGGTGGTGTGAAAACTTATGTAAATGAGATATTTCTGTATTTAATTAGCAAATTTGCAAAAATTTCCAAAATATATTTTCAATTTGTCATTGAGTTATTGTGTGTAGATGGGTGAGAAAACCCCCCAGATTTAATCCATTTTGAATGCAAACTATAACACATACAGAATGTGGAATAAGTCAAGGGGTATGAATTCTTTCTGAAGGCGCTGTATATTTGCAAACAGTCACACTTAAACACTCCTGCAGCTCATTTCCATGGCAACACAGTCACAGTCCATGGGTACCGTGGTTGGTCTCTGCATATGGTGCCCCCCCATTCTCTCTCTCTCTCTCTCTTTCTCTCTCTCTCTCTCTCTGTGTCTCTCTCTCTGTGTCTCTCTCTCTCTCTCTTTCTCTCTCTCTCTCTGTGTCTCTCTCTCTCTGTGTCTCTCTCTGTGTCTGAATTCAATTCAATTCAAGGGGCTTTATTGGCATGGGAAACATGTGTTAACATTGCCAAAGCAAGTGAGGTAGATCATATACAAAAGTGAAATAAACAATAAAAATTAACAGTAAACATTACACACACAGAAGTTTCAAAACAATAAAGACATTACAAATGTCATATTATATATATATACAGTGTTGTAACAATGTACAAATGGTTAAAGTACACAAGGGAAAATAAATAAGCACAAATATGGGTTGTATTTACAATGGTGTTTGTTCTTCACTGATTGCCCTTTTCTTGTGGCAACAGGTCATGTGATGGCACACTGTGATATTTCACCCAGTAGATATGGGAGTTTATCAAAATTGGATTTGTTTTCCAATTCTTTGTGGATCTGTGTAATCTGAGGGAAATATGTCTCTCTAATATGGTCATACGTTGGGCAGGAGGTTAGGAAGTGCAGCTCAGTTTCCACCTCATTTTGTGGGCAGTGAGCACATAGCCTGTCTTCTCTTGAGAGCCATGTCTGCTTACGGCGGCCTTTCTCAATAGCAAGGCTATGCTCACTGAGTCTGTACATAGTCAAAGCTTTCCTTAAGTTTGGGTCAGTCACAGTGGTCAGGTATTCTGCCACTGTGTACTCTCTGTTTAGGGCCAAATAGCATTCTAGTTTGCTCTGTTTTTTTGTTAATTCTTTCCAATGTGTGAAGTAATTATCTTTTTGTTTTCTCATGATTTGGTTGGGTCTAATTGTGCTGCTGTCCTGGGGCTCTGTGGGGTGTGTTTGTGAACAGAGCCCCAGGACCAGCTTGCTTAGGGGACTCTTCTTCAGGTTCATCTCTCTGTAGGTGATGGCTTTGTTATGGAAGGTTTGGGAATCGCATCCCTTTAGGAGGTTGAAGAATTTAACGGCTCTTTTCTGGATTTTGATAATTAGTGGGTATCGGCCTAATTCTGCTCTGCATGCATTATTTGGTGTTCTACGTTGTACACAGAGGATATTTTTGCAGAATTCTGCATGCAGAGTCTCAATTTGGTGTTTGTCCCATTTTGTGAAGTCTTGGTTGGTGAGTGGGCCCCAGACCTCACAACCATAAAGGGCAATGGGCTCTATGACTGATTCAAGTATTTTTAGCCAGATCCTAATTGGTATGTTGAAATTTATGTTCCTTTTGATGGCATAGAATGCCCTTCTTGCCTTGTCTCTCAGATCGTTCAGAGCTTTGTGGAAGTTACCTGTGGCGCTGATGTTTAGGCCAAGGTATGTATAGTTTTTTGTGTGCTCTAGGGCAACAGTGTCTAGATGGAATTTGTATTTGTGGTCCTGGCGACTGGACCTTTTTTGGAACACCATTTATTGTGGTCTTACTGAGATTTACTGTCAGGGCCCAGGTCTGACAGAATATGTACAGAAGATCTAGGTGCTGCTGTAGGCCCTCCTTGGTTGGTGACAGAAGCACAAGATCATCAGCAAACAGTAGACATTTGACTTCGGATTCTAGTAGAGTGAGGCCGGGTGCTGCAGACTTTTCTAGTGCCCGCGCCAATTCGTTGATATATATGTTGAAGAGGGTGGGGCTTAAGGTGCATCCCTGTCTCACCCCACGACCCTGTGTGAAGAAATGTCACCCCACGACCCTGTGTGAAGAAGTGTTTTTTGCCAATTTTAACCGCACACTTGTTGTTTGTGTACATGGATTTTATAATGTTGTATGTTTTACCCCCTACACCACTTTCAATCAATTTGTATAGCAGACCCTCATGCCAAATTGAGTCTAAGGCTTTTTTGAAATCAACAAAGCATGAGAAGACTTTGCCTTTGTTTTGGTTTGTTTGGTTGTGAATTAGGGTGTGTAGGGTGAATACATGGTCTGTTGTATGGTAATTTGGTAAAAAGACAATTTGACATTTGCTCAGTACATTGTTTTCATTGAGGAAATGTATGAGTCTGCTGTTAATGATAGTGCAGAGGATTTTCCCAAGGTTCCTGTTGACGCATATTCCACGGTAGTTATTGGTGTCAAATTTGTCTCCACTGTTGTGGATTGGGGTGAACAGTCCTTGGTTCCAAATATTGGGGAAGATGCCAGAGCTAAGGATGATGTTCAAGAGTTTTAGTATAGCCAATTGGAATTTGTTGTCTGTATATTTGATCATTTCATTGAGGATACAATCAACACCACAGGCCTTTTTGGGGTGTCCTGTAACTCATTCAAGGTAATTGGAGAATCCAGTGGGTTCTGGTAGTCTTTAATAGTTGATTCTAAGATCTGTATTTGGTCATGTATATGTTTTTGCTCTTTATTCTTTGTTATAGAGCCAAAAAGATTGGAGAAGTGGTTTACCCATACATCTCCATTTTGGATAGATAATTCTTCGTGTTGCTGTTTGTTTAGTGTTTTCCAATTTTCCCAGAAGTGGTTATAGTCTATGGATTCTTCAATTACATTGAGCTGATTTCTGACGTGCTGTTCCTTCATTTTCCGTAGTGTATTTCTGTATTGTTTTAGTGATTCACCATAGTGAAGGCGTAGACTCAGGTTTTCCGGGTCTCTATGTTTTTGGTTGGACAAGTTTCTCAATTTCTTTCTTAGATTTTTTCATTCTTCATCAAAACATTTGTCATTGTTGTTAGTTTTCTTCGGTTTTCTATTTGAGATTTTTAGATTTGATAGGGAAACTGAGAGGTCAAATATACTGTTAAGATTTTCTACTGCCAAATTTACACCTTTACTATTGCAGTGGAACGTTTTACCCAGGAAATTGTCTAGAAGGGATTAAATTTGTTGTTGCCTAATTGTTTTTTGGTAGGTTTCCAAACTGCATTCCTTCCATCTATAGCATTTCTTAATGTTACTCAGTTCCTTTGGCTTTGATGCCTCGTCATTGAGTATTGCTCTGTTCAAGTAGACTGTGATTTTGCTGTGGTCTGATAGGGGTATCAGCGGGCTGACTGTGAACGCTCTGAGAGACTCTGGGTTGAGGTCAGTGATAAAGTAGTCTACAGTACTACTGCCAAGAGATGAGCTATCGGTTTACCTACCATAGGAGTCCCCTCGAAGCCTACAATTGACTATGTACATACCCAGCGTGCGACAGAGCTGCAGGAGTTGTGACCCGTTTTTGTTGGTTATGTTGTCATAGTTGTGCCTAGGGGGGCATACGTGGGAGGGAATGCAGGTGTTTGTCCCCCTGTGTGCTGTGGGTGTCATATTTTGTCCGGTTCTGGCATTTAGGTCGCCACAGACTAGTACATGTCCCTGGGCCTGGAAATGATTGATTTCCCCCTCCAGGATAGAGATGCTGTCTTCATTAAAGTATGGGGATTCTAGTGGGGGGATATAGGTAAAACACAGGAGGAAATTTTTGTCTGCTAAGATAATTTCCTTTTGAATTTCTAGCCAAATGTAAAATGTTCCTGTTTTGATTAATTTAATGGAGTGAGTTAGGTGTGCTCTATACCAAATTAGCAAACCACCTGAGTCCCTTCCCTGTTTCACACCTAGTAGTTTGGTGGATGGGACTACCAGCTCTCTGTAACCTAGAGGGCAACCAGTGTGTCCGTCTCCTCTATACCAGGTTTCTTGCAGGATGACAATGTCTGTATTACCAATTTCTTTGGTGAAGTCCGTGTTCCTGCTCTTTAGGCCAAAGGCAGATGACCTCAGGCCTTGGATATTCCAGGATGATATAGTGAAGGCTTTTTGTTCCATAAAGTGTCCAATGTTGTTGGTCGTGGTTTGGCCTCAGGCCAGTAAGTCTGAGCAGAGCTTGCTGAGCATCTGGTACATGCCATTGGCTTGGGCGAGTGTAAGACTGGGGGTTGGGCCTGTCTGCCCGCTCACTACCTGGGCGTCTGTGTGACTTCCATGTTGAGGCCCCCTTTGCGGGGGTGGGGTGCATGGGGTGGGCAGTAGTGGCATAGGTCTGATCTGAGGGGGCCTAAATGGGGTGTGGGCATCGTTGACGTGGTGGGTGTTGATTGGTTGGGGTGGGGGTGTGGATGTGGATGTGTCTGGGGGTGCTGTGGTCTGGATGTAAGTCCTCTTGGCGTGTTTCCTCTATGTGCAGGTCCAGGGGGGGTACTGCAGGTCTTGGAGGGTGTCTCGCTGGTCTGGGTAGGGTGTCTATTGATCTGTTGCTCCTGTGTGAAGTGTTGGGGATACGTTTGAGAGCGATGTCCTTTAGAGTCCGGGCAAAGGTTGGCACTGCTGCCTTGTAGAGGTGGACCTGGTCATAGAGGCTGTTCAAGTCCAGGGTGGAGTGGTGGGCCAGGAAAACATTTGGTTTTGAGGCACAGTCATGGGAAATACTTGCATTTACCCGCTGTATTGTGGCAGGGTGGAAGTCTTTTCGTGGTAGCAGGGTGGAGATAACCACTTGTGCGTTGGGGAAAGTAGAAGAAGCCTTTTCAATCACTCCTTTCAGTGCTGTGGCCACCCTTTCCTGCTGTGCTCTCAGGTCGTTTGTGCCTGTGTGTATTATTATGTGGCTAGGTGAGCCTAGTTGGTCCTCAAACAGAAGGTCTAGGGCGCGCTGGGTGTTTGGACACCAGAGTTTAGAAAACATTTATATATTTCCCATTTGAGTCAATAATTTGAGTCAATAAGGAGTACAATCTGTGTCTTGTGTTTGTCCTCAGTGGGTGTGGGGGGGTTGTCAGAAGGGCTATCAGGGTGGCTGACAGGGGGGGTGCTCCGAGGGGGTGAGAGCCGCTGGGCTTGGAATTTTTCTTTTGTCTGTTCTGCTGTGATGTCGATTCTATGGTCAGGGTCTGGTGTGGACTGTTCTGCTGTGGTGTTGAGACTTTTGTCGGGTGCTGAGGTGGGCTGTTCTGCTGGCTTCTCTGTGGGAGTGGCCACCTCTCTAGTGGGTTGTTCTCTGTCACACACCATCCCCCTCAACCTCTCCTCCAGCAGTCTGATCCTCTCCTCTAGTGCTCTGTTCTGCTCCTGCTCCTGCTCTTTCTCCTGTTGTAGTTGTCTCACCACTGTCCAGAGTGCAGATATGTCTCTCTCCACCTCCAGCACTCCGGGTCTGGTTAAGGGGGTGTTGTTGTGCTGGACTGTTGTCTGGGTCCCCCCATATCTCCCCCTTCCATCACCTCCCCTCACTCTTTTATCCTCCCTTTCTTTTCCCTTTATCCTCTTCTCCCCTCTTCTCTCTCTCTCTCTCTCTCTCTCTGTCTCTCCCTCCCTCCCTCTCTGTCTCTCTCTCTCTCTCTCGCTTTCTCTTTTCATCTCTCATCCTCTCACTCCTTTCTCTTTTCATCTCTCATCCTCTCAGTCCTTTCTCTTTTCATCTCTCATCCTCTCAGTCCTTTCTCTTTTAATCTCTCATCCTCTCACTCCTTTCTCTTTTCATCTCTCATCCTCTCAGTCCTTTCTCTTTTCATCTCTCATCCTCTCACTCCTCTCTCTTTTTATCTCTCATCCTCTCACTCCTTTCATCTCTCATCCTCTCACTCCTTTCTCTTTTTATCTCTCATCCTCTCAGTCCTTTCTCTTTTCAGCTCTCATCCTCTCACTCCTTTCTCTTTTCAGCTCTCATCTTCTCACTACGTTCTCTTTTCAGCTCTCATCCTCTCCGTCCTTTCTCTTTTCAGCTCTCATCCTCTCACTCGTTTCTCTTTTCATCTCTCATCCTCTCACTCCTTTCTCTTTTCATCTCTCATCCTCTCAGTCCTTTCTCTTTTCATCTCTCATCCTCTCACTCGTTTCTCTTTTCATCTCTCATCCTCTCACTCCTCTCTCTTTTTATCTCTCATCCTCTCACTCTTTTCTCTTTTCAGCTCTCATCCTCTCAGTCCTTTCTCTTTTCATCTCTCATCCTCTCACTCGTTTCTCTTTTCAGCTCTCATCCTCTCACTCGTTTCTCTTTTCATCCTTCATCCTCTCACTCCTTTCTCTTTTCATCTCTCATCCTCTCAGTCCTTTCTCTTTTCATCTCTCATCCTCTCACTCCTCTCTCTTTTTATCTCTCATCCTCTCACCTCCTTTCTCTTTTCATCTCTCATCCTCTCACTCCTTTCTCTTTCAGCTCTCATCCTCTCACTCCTTTCTCTTTTCATCTCTCATCCTCTCACTCGTTTCTCTTTTCATCTCTCATTCTCTCACACCTTTCTCTTTTCATCTATCTTCCTCTCTGTCTCCCCCTTTCCCCTTCCCCCTCACTAGGTAAGCATAACTATTTCTGGAGTGCCGTCTGAAAGATTCAGTCTGTCACCAGAATCTTTTCAATGCTAATTTCCCTGGCATCTGTGATAAGTAAATTCACTCTGGCAAACACATTGTCATCAGCTTTTGAGGATTGGATTTTTCTCTCCTCTCCTCCATAGCTTGTGCATAAGGATCTGAGGAGAGGCGGTTTTGATGAACACACACACACACACACACACACACACACACAAACACACGCATAAGAGTTTAGCGAGTTGGTTTGATGAACAAACAACAAACAGTGAGCACACACCCACTGTACTCTATTCTCTCACTCACTCACACACACACACACACACACAGTATTGTACAGCTAACCTTGTGGGGACATACAATCCTATTTTCCCTAACCTTAACCCAATAACCTAACTCTAACCCTAAACTTAACCCTAGCTCCTAACCCTAAAACTAACTCTAGCTCCTAAACCTTAACGTAATTCTAATCCTAACACTAATTTTAACATTAACCCTAAACCCCCTAGAATAATATTTTAACTTGTGGGGACTAATAAAATGTCCCCAGTTTTCTTTTCTTTTTACTATTCTTGTGCGGACACACAAACACACGCACGCACGCACGCACACGCACACACACACACACACACACACACACACACACACACACACACACACACACACACACACAAACACACGCACGCACGCACACGCACACACACACACACACACACACACACACACACACACACACACACACACACACACACACACACACACACACACACACACACACACACACACACACACACACACACACACACACACACACAGCAGAAGACGAAAGTCATGCTAATACATGTGTGACACAGCTGTCATTTAACACAGCCTGCTGCATAATGTGGAATTACCTTTCTATCGTGATTCGTAAATTACATTTCTATTACGACACAGCCGTTTATACACACCCACTTTAGGCAGTGATGATTTTATGTGTCACGGCTTGGCTCACTGGAGTGTGTTTGGGCTGTTCAGAGGGAACGCTTCACTGGAGTGTGTTAGGGCTGTTCAGAGGGAACGCTTCACTGGAGTGTGTTAGGGCTGTTCAGAGAAAAATTGCTATGTTTTTTGTGACTAGGTACTGACCTAACATAATCGTTTGGTATGCTTTCGTCGCAAAGCCTTTTTGAAATCGGACACTGTGGCTGGATTTACAACAAGTTTATATTTAAAAGGGTGTAAAATACTTGTATGTTTGAGGAATTTTAATTATGGGATTTCTGTTGTTTTGAATTTGGCGCCCTGCACTTTCACTGGCTGTTGGCGAGGTGGGACGCTACCGTCCCACATATCCCAGAGATTTAAGGCTGTTCAGGGGGAACCCTTCATGGGAATGTGTTAAGGCTGTTCAGATTGAACCCTTCACTGGAGTGTGTTAAGGCTGTTCAGAGTTAACCCTTCATGGGAATGTGTTAAGGCTGTTCAGATTGAACCCTTCACTGG
>NW_027258468.1:15000-67500 GCF_045791955.1 Oncorhynchus clarkii lewisi
TCCTGTGTCAATGTCAACAGCAAAGCATCCTGAGACCATTCATGAGTTGGGTTGCTTCTCAGCCAAAGGAGTGGGCTCACTCACAATTTTGCCTAAGAACACAGCCATGAATAAAGAATGGTACCAACATATCCTTTGAGAGCAACTTCTCCCAACCATCCAGGAACAGTTTGGTGACAAACAATGCCTTTTCCAGCATGATGGAGCACTTTGCCATAAGGCAAAAGTGATAACTAAGTGGCTCGGGGAACAAAACATCAATATTTTGGGTCCATGGCCAGGAAACTCCCCAGACCTTAATCCCATTGAGAACTTGTGTTCAATTCTCAAGAGGTGGGTGGACAAACAAAAACCCACAAATTCTGACAAACTCCAAGCATTTATTATGCAAGAATGGGCTGCCATCAGTGGCCCAGAAGTTAATTGACAGCATGCCAGGGCGGATTGCAGAGGTCTTGAAAAAGAAGGGTCAACACTGCAAATATTGACTCTTTGCATTAACTTCATGTAATTGTCAATAAAATACTTTGACACTTATGAAATGCTTGTAATTATACTTCAGTATTCCATAGTAACATCTGACAAAAATACCTAAAGACACTGAGGCAGCAAACTTTGTGAAAATTAATATTTGTGTCATTCTGAAAACTTTTGGCCACGACTGTAGCTATGTTGGTCTATTGTACTTCCAACAATGTGTATGCAGGTTGCTTAGGATTCAAACCTTTTCAAACAGCCTTATTCAGACTCTTAGAGGAGGTGCTTCCACAATAATGTGATTATTGGTTATTAATAATGTGATTATTATCAAGATTTTTTAAAATTATATGAAAACAAGCTTTGCTTTTATAATTACAAGACCATCATTATTGATTGAGCTGTTTTGTCTTGCAGTAATGTGGTGCCTGCCTGTATTTCCTTAAACCTTTATTTTAGCAATACTTTGGTCAGTAGGTGTCCAACATAACAACAGGTGGTTGTGGGTTGGACACAGTCACTCATATATAGAGGTCTATAGAGCCTGATTTCATTCCTGATCTATATAACCGTTAGCTTACCTGTGTAATATTGACCAGCTCAGAAACACTTATTTTGCCAACATGGTCCTGTTATATCAATGGGCAGTTCATTACCTCTGTCAGATGAATATGTAGCTTAAAGTCATGTGTGTATTTGTATTTATTTTACTGTAAAGATGGTGACGCTGCAATTATACACATATACAATAGGCCTATATATAAAAATACATTTGTCCTAATGATATACAGTTGAAGTCGGAGGTTTACACACACCTTAGCTAAATATATTTAAACTCCAGTTTTTCACAATTCCTGACATTTAATCTTAATAAAATAGGTCTTAGGTCAGTCAGGATAATAGTAGAGACATTTAAAAATGTGAAATGTCAGAATAATAGTAGAGAGAATTATTTATTTCAGCTTTTATTTCTTTCAACACATTCCCAGTGGGTCAGAAGTTTACATACACTCAATTAGTATTTGGTTGCATTGCCTTTAAATTGTTTAACTTGGGTCAAACGTTTCGGTAGCCTTCCACAAGCTTCCCACAATAAGTTGGATGCATTTTGACCCATTCCTCCTGACAGAGCTGGTGTAACTGAGTCAGGTTTGTAGGCCTCCTTGCTCGCACAGGATTTTTCAGTTCTGTCCACACATTTTCTATGGGATTGAGTTCAGGGCTTTGTGATGACCACTCCAATACCTTGACTTTGTTGTCCTTAAGCCATTTTGCCACAACTTTGGAGGTATGCTTGGGGTCATTGTCCATTTGGAAGACCCATTTGCAATCAAGCTTTAACTTCCTGACTGATGTCTTGAGCTGTTGCTTCAATATATCCACATCATTTTCTATCCTCATGATGCCATCTATTTTGTGAAGTGCACCAGTTTCTCCTGCAGCAAAGCACCCCCAAAACATGATAATGCCACCCCTGTGCTTCACGGTTGGGATGGTGTTCTTCGGCTTTCAGCCTCCCCCTTTTTCCTCCAAACATAACGATGGTCGTTATGGCCAAACAGTTTTATTTTTGTTTCATCAGACCAGAGGACATACTCCAAAAAGTATGATATTTGTCCCAATGTGCAGTTACAAACCGTAGTCTGGCTTTTATCTGGCGGTTTTGGAGCAGTGTCTTCTTCCTTGCTGTGTGGCCTTTCAGATTCTGTCGATATAGGACTCGTCTTAATGTGGATATAGATACTTTTGTACCTGTTTTCGCCAGCATCTTCACAAGGTCCTTTGCTGTTGTTCTGGGATTGATTTGCACTTTTCACACCAAAGTACATTCATCTCTAGGAGACAGAACGCGTCTCCTTCCTGAGCAGCTGCGTGGTCCCATGGTGTTTATACTTTCGTACTATTGTTTGTACAGATGAACGTTGTACCTTCAGGAGTTTGGAAATTGCTCCCAAGGATGAACTTGTGGAGGTGTACAACATTTTTTCTGAGGTCTTGGCTGATTTCTTTTGATTTTCCCATGATGTCAAGCAAATAGGCACTGAGTTTGAAGGTAGGCCTTGAAATACATCCACAGGTACTCTTCCAATTGACTCAAATTATGTAAATTATCCTATCAGATGCTTCTAAAGCCATGACATAATTTTCTGGAATTTTCCAAGCTGTTTAAAGGCACAGTCAACTTAGTGTATGTAAACTTCTGACCCACTGGAATTGTGATACAGTGAATTATAAGTGAAATAATCTGTCTGTAAACAATTGTTGGAAAAATTACTTGTGTCATGCACAAAGTAGATGTCCTAACCCGACTTGCCAAAACTATAATTTGTTAACAAGAAATTTGTGTAGTGGTTGAAAAACAAGTTTTAATGACTCCAACCTAAGTGTATGTAAACTTCTGACTTCAACTGTATAGGCTTTATATACAGATGAAGTCGGAAGTTTACATGCACTGCTCGTCAAACATCTCATTTCAAAGTTAATTAATATGGAGTTGGTCCCCCCTTTGCTGCTATAACAGCCTCCACTCTTCTGGGAAGGCTTTCTACTAGACGTTAGAACATTGCTACGGGGACTTGCTTCCATTCATCCACAAGAGCATTAGTTAGGGTGGACACTGATGTTGGGCGATTAGGGCTGGCTCACAGTTGGCATTCCAATTCAACCCAAAGGTGTTTTATGGGGTTGAGGGCTGGGCTCTGTGCAGGCCAGTCAAGTTCTTCCACACCTATCTCGATAAACCATTTCTGTATGGACCTCACTTTGTGCAGTTTGGGCCTTCCCCAAACTGTTGCCACAAAGTTGGAAGCACAGAAACGCTCCGAATGTCATTGTTTTCTGTAGCAGTAAGATTTCCCTTCACTGGAACTAAGGGGCCCGAACCATGAAAAACAGCCCCAGACCATTATTCCTCCTTTACCAATCTTTACAGTTGGCACTATGCATTCGTGCAGGTAGCATTCTCCTGGCATCCGCCAAACTCAAATTCATCCGTCGGACCGCCAGATGGTGAATCGTGATCACTCCAGAGAACGTGTTTCCACTGCTACAGAGTCCAATGGCGTGAGCTTTACACCACTCCAGCTAACACTTCCCATTGCGCATGTTGATCTTAGGCTTGTGTGCGGCTATTCGGCCATGGAAACCCATTTCATGAAGCTCCCGACGAACAATTATTGTACTGACGTTGCTTCCAGAGGCAGTTTGGAACTAGGTAGTGAGTGTTGCAACCGAGGACAGACGATTCCTACGCACTACGCGCTCAGCACTTACTGGCAGCAATATCCTTGCCTGTGAAGCCCTTTTCGTGCAAAGCTATGAAGACTGCATGTGTTTCCTTGCAGGTAACCATGGTTGACAGAGGAAGAACAATGATTCCAAGCATCACCCTCCTTTTGAAGCTTCCGGTCTGTTATTCGAACTCAATCAGCATGACAGAGTGATCTCCAGCCTTGTCCTCGTCAACACTCACACCTGTGTTAACGAGAGAATCACTAACATGATATCAGCTGGTCCTTTTGTGGCAGGGCTGAAATGCAGTGAAATTGGGGATTCAGTTCATTTGCATGGCAAAGAGGGACTTTGCAATTAATTGCAATTCATCTGATCACTCTTCATAACATTCTGGAGTATATGCAAATTGCCATCATACAAACTGAGGCAGCAGACTTTATGAAAATTAATATTTGTGTCATTCTCAAAACGTTTGGCCACGTCTGTACATGTACATACTACCTCAATCAGCCGGACTAACCGGTGTCTTTATGTAGCCTCGCTACTTTTATAGCCTCACTACTGTATGTAGCCTCGCTACTTTTATAGCCTCACTACTGTATGTAGCCTCGCTACTTTTATAGCCTCACTACTGTTTATAGCCTCGCTACTGTTTTTCACTGTCTTTTTACTGTTGTTTTTATTTCTTTACTTCCCCATTGTTCACCTAATACCTTTATTGCACTATTGGTTAGAGCCTGTAAGTAAGCATTTCCCTGTAAGGTCTACCTACAACTGTTGTATTCGGCGCACGTGACAAATAAACTTTGATTTGATTTGAAATTCCTCCTGACTACAGAACACTTTTGGTTGAGGTTATTGCTGCCAAACGAGGGTCAACCAGTTATTAAATCCAGGAGTTCACATACTTTTCCCACCCTGCACTGTGAATGTTTACACGGTGTGTTCAATAAAGACATGAAAAATTATAATTGTTTGTGTGTTATTAGTTTAAGGCTGTTTGAGATCTGTTCGTCCGTCTGTCTGTCCGTCTGTCCGTCAGTTCCTGTCTGTTGATCTTTCTCCATGTGCTCGTCCCTCCGCGCCCCATTCTCTAACTTTCCCTCCATCTAATTCCCTCCTTCCTCTCCATCCCTGTCTCTTTATTCATCTCTTACCCTCTCTATGTTCTTTGTTCTCCTCTCCTCCCTCACTCTCTCTCTCCCTATAGTGTTGTTTAGCATTCCCTCTCAGGCCTGTCCACGTTGAGGACAAATTGTCAGACCTCATCATTATTCTGCAGGGTTTCATTATCATGCTACGTTTCCCCCTCTCAGTCCTGTGTGTGTTATAGCTTCAGAGCTGGCTTTGTTGAGAGACTTACACAACAGTGTGGTCGGGAAAGTGCTGACTACTTACTGGAGCCGACATGGGCTCTGTGTGTTTGTGTGTGTGTGTGTGTGTGTGTTTGAAGAACAGGGTTTAATGAAGCACTCTTAACTCAGCACATTTACTGTTGCATGGGAGTCCAGGGGCAAGGCTGTCACAGTCTGCATGAATAACCCGGCAAAAGATTGCATTAGTTCCACAGCAAAATATAATAGCAGAGAAAAGAAAACGCCAATGAAATCCCCATCTTACCTCCTAATCCGCGTTTTATTGCCGGTCTGAGACGAGGGGTGTGTGCTGGCGAGGGGTTGTGATCTCCAGACTTAAGTGCACACATGCAAGAACACACGCACACAAACAGACACACTCACATACACAAACACACACACACACACAGACGCATGCACACAGACGCACGCACGCACACACACACACACGCTGATCCTCAGGGCTCAGTCAGATATCTCGACAGAGGCCCAGTTCATATTTCACGGCACAGGATCAATGAGTGAGTTATCTAACTTTTAACTTAATTATGGAAACTGGAAATATCTTGTTTCAGAAGACGGAGATAGAGAGAGCGAGCGAGAAGGCGAGAGAGAGAGAGAAAATGAGAGAGGGGGAGAAATAGTGAAAGTGAGATGGAGCGAGAGAGAGGAGGAGGGTGTGTTAGAGCAGATCAAAGGCAGACCACAGGCTGTCTCTGTGAGCTGATTAGTAAAGCACGCAGATTGTGACACAGAGTGTGTGTGTGTGTGTGCATATGCATAAGCATGTCTTGGTAATCTGTCTTTATGAGCACTCCTTATCCCCTCTAGCATATGTCACCGAGCGCCCGCTGCCCAGAGGTGGTCCAGATGGTATGACGGTGCCAGTGTAACGTCTAACGACAGGACTTAATCATAATCACTTTGGGAATATCTTTGCCTAGCCTTAGTTTTCACTTTCACTCAAATCGGTCCATTTTATAATTACAGTCATAGAGCAGTCAACTGGCTAATCATTTCTGGAGTAGGTGAAGTCAGGTGTCTTGGACTAGTCATTTCTGGAGTAGGTTAAGTCAGGTGTCTTGGACTAGTCATTGGGATGTTTAGTCAGGTGTCTTTGACTAGTCATTAGGAGGTTAAGTCAGGTGTCTTAGACTAGTCATTAGGAGGTTTAGTCAGGTGTATTGGACTAGTCATTAGGAGGTTAAGTCAGGTGTCTTGGACTAGTCATTAGGAGGTTTAGTCAGGTTTCTTGGACTAGTCATTAGGAGGTTAAGTCAGGTGTCTTTGACTAGTCATTAGGAGGTTAAGTCAGGTGTCTCGGACTAGTCATTAGGAGGTTTAGTCAGGTGTCTTGGACTATTCATCTTGCGGTTAGTTAGGTGTCTTGGACTAGTCATTAGGAGGTTAAGTCAGGTGTCTTGGACTAGTCATTAGGAGGTTAAGTCAGGTGTCCTGGACTAGTCATTAGGAGGTTAGTCAGGTGTCTTGGACTAGTCATTAGGAGGTTAGTCAGATGTCTTGGACTAGTCATCAGGAGGTTAGTCAGGTGTCTTGGACTAGTCATTAGGAGGTTAAGTCAGGTGTCTTGGACTAGTCATTAGGAGGTTAGTCAGGTGTCTTGGACTAGTCATTGGGAGGTTTAGTCAGGTGTCTTGGACTAGTCATTAGGAGGTTTAATCAGGTGTCTTGGACTAGTCATTGGGAGGTTTAGTCAGGTGTCTTGGACTAGTCATTATGAGGTTTAGTCAGGTGTCTTGGACTAGTCATTAGGAGGTTAAGTCAGGTGTCTTGGACTAGTCATTAGGAGGTTTAGTCAGGTGTCTTGGACTAGTCATTAGGAGGTTAAGTCAGGTGTCTTGGACTAGTCATTAGGAGGTTAAGTCAGGTGTCCTGGACTAGTCATTAGGAGGTTAAGTCAGGTGTCCTGGACTAGTCATTAGGAGGTTAAGTCAGGTGTCTTGGACTAGTCATTAGGAGGTAAATGCAGGTGTGTTGGACTAGTCATTAGGAGGTTAATGCAGGTGTCTTTGACTCGTCATTAGGAGGTTAAGTCAGATGTCTTGGACTAGTCATTAGGAGGTTAGTCAGGTGTCTTGGACTAGTCATTAGGAGGTTAAGTCAGGTGTCTTGGACTAGTCATTAGGAGGTTAAGTCAGGTGTCTTGGACTAGTCATTAGGAGGTTAAGTCAGGTGTCTTGGACTAGTCATTAGGAGGTTTAGTCAGGTGTCTTGGACTAGTCATTAGGAGGTTAAGTCAGGTGTGTTGGACTAGTCATTAGGAGGTTAATGCAGGTGTCTTTGACTCGTCATTAGGAGGTTTAGTCAGATGTCTTGGACTAGTCATTAGGAGGTTAAGTCAGATGTCTTGGACTATTCATCTTGAGGTTAGTCAGGTGTCTTGGACTAGTCATTAGGAGGTTAAGTCAGGTGTCTTGGACTAGTCATTAGGAGGTTTAGTCAGGTGTCTTGGACTATTCATCTTGCGGTTAGTCAGGTGTCTTGGACTAGTCATTAGGAGGTTAGTCAGGTGTCTTGGACTAGTCATTAGGAGGTTAAGTCAGGTGTCCTGGACTAGTCATTAGGAGGTTAGTCAGGTGTCTTGGACTAGTCATTAGGAGGTTAAGTCAAGTGTCTTGGACTATTCATTAGGAGGTTTAGTCAGGTGTCTTGGACTAGTCATTAGGAGGTTTAGTCAGATGTCTTGGACTATTCATCTTGAGGTTAGTCAGGTGTCTTGGACTAGTCATTAGGAGTTTAAGTCAGGTGTCTTGGACTAGTCATTAGGAGGTTAGTCAGGTGTCTTGGACTAGTCATTAGGAGGTTAAGTCAGGTGTCTTGGACTAGTCATTAGGAGGTTAGTCAGGTGTCTTGGACTAGTCATTAGGAGGTCAGTCAGGTGTCTTGGACTAGTCATTAGGAGGTTTAGTCAGGTGTCTTGGACTAGTCATTAGGAGGTTAAGTCAGGTGTCTTGGACTAGTCATTAGGAGGTTAATGCAGGTGTCTTGGACTAGTCATTAGGAGGTTAGTCAGGTGTCTTGGACTAGTCATTAGGAGGTTTAGTCAGGTGTCTTGGACTAGTCATTAGGAGGTTAAGTCAGGTGTCTTGGACTAGTCATTAGGAGGTTAATGCAGGTGTCTTTGACTCGTCATTAGGAGGTTTAGTCAGATGTCTCGGACTAGTTATTAGGAGGTTTAGTCAGATGTCTTGGACTATTCATCTTGAGGTTAGTCAGGTGTCTTGGACTAGTCAATAGTCAGCTAGCCAAGGTCACACCAGAGGTAAGGCCATCAGCTACTTGAACCAGATGCCTTCTTGATACTAAACTGCCCCTCTAAAGGGATAGTTCACTCAAAATACAAGTAGATATTTGATTTCCACTGGCCTCTATGGCTTTCATAGACTTTTGCTCCAGTGAAGCCAGTGATAGTCAGAGGCAGCTACAATGTTTATTTTAGCTACAAAGTTTATATTTTTTTATAAACTATCCCTTTGGTGCTTAATCCACACATTCATGTACTTGGTACTCAACTAGCACACTGATTGACAGGCATGTCCAAATGGGCCCCCTAGAGAGAGAGTAAGTGTCAGGGCCCAGTTAGTTTGCGTTGTAAACACTGTGATTACAGTGAAGACGTCAACCCTTCATAAGTAATTGGACACATCATGAAAGGCAGTGATTCACAGAGTCAAACTGGGGGCATGATCTTTTTTTGGGAGCGTGAGAAAAGAAGAGATGTTTTCTCTTTTTACTAATTTGTAGAAAGGGAAATAGAGAGAGGGAAGTAGAGAGAGAGAGAGAGACAGGGATGTGGAGAAGAGACGGGAAGAGAGATGGTGGGATGATGGGGATGGATGGAGTAAGAGAGAGGGATGAAGAAAGAGAGAAAAGAGGGGAGACAACATTAAGAGAAAGAGGATGGAGAGGAGGAATCAGAGAGAGGGGATAGATGTTGTGTAACGTTTGTGCTAGCCAGAGGAGTCCGGGGGCCTGTGTTCTGCGTGTTAATTGATTCTCTCAGTGCTGTCTCCAGCTCCACTCTAAACCCCCTCTACCCCTTTCTCGGGAATGTTTGTGATGCCAGCAGAGTTCTACTTAAAAAGATTCTCAAAAACACCCAGATATCTGCAGGAATACACACGCACAAACACACACACACACACACACACACACACACACACACACACACACACACACACACACACACACACACACACACACACACACACACACACACACAAACAACACCTCAGACAGAATAGGAAATCAGCATCTTTTCTCACATCTCTTCAAGGGGTGTCCTTGTCACTGCCTGGGCCCAGTGTGTAGCCAAACAACATTTGAACAGCAGGAACATTGCTCCCTTGGCGTGAAGATATAGTGGCCGTAAGGCAGAGCTGTGCCCTCTGCTCTCTTTTCAAGTCCTGACTGACTGAGTGATCTTGTTGCTGCTGGAGGTCTTGGTGGGTTCAGTAGTGTCTGCAGAGATGGGTCATACACAGTTGATGGGTGATTCTTATATGTGTTGTTAGATTCTTAGAAAGCTTTTCCAAAATGTGTTCTAGCCACAATGGCTGGCTCAAGCTCAGCTGAACATTTTGGAAACATTGTTCTTGTGTACTCCCTATTGTCCTCAAAGAGACTCATAAAAAAACAAAATGGCGGAAGATAAGTACATTATACCCCATTAATTGATCCAGGGCCAGTTTGAGTTTTACACTTAATGTTATACAGATGGATGGACCGGCATAAGAAGAACTGATCCCACATCAGTTTTGTCAGAGCATCGGTGGAGTTTCTCCTTGTATTCTGGAAGAAACAATAAGGCTTTACTGTCTTTAGAGGGAGGTTGATAGTGGTGAACGGGCTAAGTTTGATACTGTGCTCCCTTCTGGGAGGAAGTGACATAATTACAGCTGGGAGGGATGGCAAGGGAGGGTAAGAGAGGGAGAGAGAGAGGGAGGAAAAGAGAGGGAGAGAGAGAGGGAGGAAAAGAGACGGAGAGAGGAGGGGAGCGATGGGAGTGAAAGAGGGGAGGGAGGGGAGGAACAAGTGTGAAAACATTTAAAAGTGACACTAGAAAGGGTAGAAGAGAAGGTAGAAGAGAGAGAGTAAAGAGAGAAGGTAGAGAGAGAGTAAAGAGACAGGGTAGTAGAGAGAGGGTAAACAGAGAGAAGTAGAGACAGTAGTAGAGACAGGGTAAAGAGAGAGGGTAGTAGAGAGAGGGTAGTAGAGAGAGGGTAAAGAGAGAGGGTAGTAGAGAGAGGGTAGTACAGAGAGGGTAAAGAGAGAGGGTAGTAGAAAGAGGGTAGTAGAGAGAGGGTAGTAGAGAGTGGGTAGTAGAGAGACAGTAGTAGAGAGGGGGTAGTAGAAAGAGGGTAAAGAGAGAGGGTAAAGAGAGAGGGTAGAGAGAGAGGGTAAAGAGAGATGGTAGAGAGAGAGGGTAGTAGAGAGAGGGTAAAGAGAAAGGGTAGTAGAGAGAGGGTAAAGAGAGAGGGTAGTAGAGAGAGGGTAGTAGAGAGAGGGTAGTAGAGAGAGGGTAGTAGAGAGGGTAGTAGAGAGAGGGTAGTAGAAAGAGGGTAGTAGTGAGGGTAGTAGAGAGAGGGTAAAGAGAAAGGGTAGTAGAGAGAGGGTAGTAGAGAGGGTAGTAGAGAGAGTGTAGTAGAAAGAGGGTAAAGAGAGAGGGTAGTAGAGAGAGGGTAGTAGAGAGAGGGTAAAGAGAGAGGGTAAAGAGAGAGGGTAGAGAAGAGCGGATGGAGGAGAGAGATAGGTAAATTGAGAGACAAAACAACAGAGACAAAGAGGAAGCAAAAGAAGGGGAGCTTTGGAGTTGTCTAATACTGCAGGGAGAGCCGGATGTGTCCTACTGGGGGGGTGGGGGGAGGGGGCTGAGTCGAAAGGGCTGCAGGCTTTCACAGTATGTGGGCCTGACTGATGGAGGTCCCACTGTCCTGTGCTAGACTGACACACACACACAACAATTTAGGACCCTCCTCTCCCTTAAAAGTTGCCACCCTCACATCTAAACTCTAAGCTGAGTTTAAGATCTCTGCCAACCAAACTGTGAAGTCTGTGTTGTCAACATTGTGGAGGCCTATAGGATACAGTGTTGTTCTGTGTTTGTAAGGCTGCCGTGGTCTTTGAGTGCCGAGAGTATTGGAGATGTGTGGATCCCCTGTTGTGTTGCGGCTCCACTCTGCCCCGTGGATGTTTAACCAACCCTGGAGCTTCTTACTCCCAGAGGAAGCGAGCGGGGCCCAATCAGAAGGCGGTGCGAATACCAACATGCAAACAGACAGCAGCTGCCAAAGTCAGGCTTCCTACTAATTAGAGAGAGAGACACAGAGAGACACAGAGATACACAGAGAGACATTGAGAGACACAGAGAGACACAGAGTGACAGAGAGAGAATGACAGAGAGTGACAGGGAGAGAATGACAGAGAGAGAGAGACACAGAGAGAGACAGAGAGTGACAGAGTGACAGAGAGAGAGTGACAGAGAGAGAATGACAGAGAGAGAGAGAGACACAGAGAGAGACAGAGAGTGACAGAGACAGAGATATGTGTGTGTGTGTCTGTGGAAGTGTTGTGGGAATGGTGTTGAGATGTTTTCCACACTCCCGCTCACGGGAATCTGTGTGTGTGTGTGTTTGTGTATGCATGTGTGTGTGTGTTTTGTAATGTATTCACCAGTGGCAGATTCCTCATTCCAGTATTTAGTCAGACGTCAGAGCGTGTCTGTGCTAGCCCTCCTAACATGGGTCATTTTCACTCTCCTTTGGGTTTCATCTTGTGGAAACGTCCAAGTCTTTGGGAACACAGATAAATACAGCTGCAGTTAAAATTCACATCTGCTAATGTTTTCCTGAGAGGGATTTGGCACTTGTTGCCTAGCTGGCAGCGTAACAGACGTCCAAAAATATACTGTTTCTAAACTTCTGACTCGGACTAAACCTCTGACTCTTGACTATTTCTAAACCTCTGACTCTTGACTGTTTCTAAACCTCTGACTCGGACTGTTTCTAAACCTCTGACTCTTGACTGTTTCTAAACCTCTGACTCGGACTGTTTCTAAACCTCTGACTCTTGACTGTTTCTAAACCTCTGACTCGGACTGTTTCTAAACCTCTGACTCTTGACTGTTTCTAAACCTCTGACTCTTGACTGTTTCTAAACCTCTGACTCTTGACTGTTTCTAAACCTCTGACTCGGACTGTTTCTAAACCTCTGACTCTTGACTGTTTCTAAACTTCTGACTCTTGACTCTTTCTAAACCTCTGACTCTTGACTGTTTCTAAACCTCTGACTCTTGACTATTTCTAAACTTCTGACTCGGACTGTTTCTAAACCTCTGACTCCGACTGTTTCTAAACCTCTGACTCTTGACTGTTTCTAAACCTCTGACTCGGACTGTTTCTAAACCTCTGACTCTTGACTGTTTCTAAACCTCTGACTCTTGACTGTTTCTAAACCTCTGACTCTTGACTGTTTCTAAACCTCTGACTCGGACTGTTTCTAAACCTCTGACTCGGACTGTTTCTAAACCTCTGACTCGGACTGTTTCTAAACCTCTGACTCGGACTGTTTCTAAACCTCTGACTCGGACTGTTTCTAAACTTCTGACTCGGACTGTTTCTAAACTTCTGACTCTTGACTGTTTCTAAACCTCTGACTCTTGACTGTTTCTAAACCTCTGACTCTTGACTGTTTCTAAACCTCTGACTCGGACTGTTTCTAAACCTCTGACTCTTGACTGTTTCTAAACCTCTGACTCTTGACTGTTTCTAAACCTCTGACTCGGACTGTTTCTAAACCTCTGACTCGGACTGTTTCTAAACCTCTGACTCTTGACTGTTTCTAAACTTCTGACTCTTGACTCTTTCTAAACCTCTGACTCTTGACTGTTTCTAAACCTCTGACTCTTAACTATTTCTAAACTTCTGATTCGGACTGTTTCTAAACCTCTGACTCGGACTGTTTCTAAACCTCTGACTCTTGACTGTTTCTAAACCTCTGACTCGGACTGTTTCTAAACCTCTGACTCTTGACTGTTTCTAAACCTCTGACTCTTGACTGTTTCTAAACCTCTGACTCTTGACTGTTTCTAAACCTCTGACTCGGACTGTTTCTAAACCTCTGACTCGGACTGTTTCTAAACCTCTGACTCGGACTGTTTCTAAACCTCTGACTCGGACTGTTTCTAAACCTCTGACTCGGACTGTTTCTAAACCTCTGACTCGGACTGTTTCTAAACTTCTGACTCGGACTGTTTCTAAACTTCTGACTCTTGACTATTTCTAAACCTCTGACTCGGACTGTTTCTAAACCTCTGACTCGGACTGTTTCTAAACCTCTGACTCTTGACTGTTTCTAAACCTCTGACTCTTGACTATTTCTAAACCTCTGACTCGGACTGTTTCTAAACCTCTGACTCGGACTGTTTCTAAACCTCTGACTCTTGACTATTTCTAAACCTCTGACTCTTGACTGTTTCTAAACCTCTGACTCGTACTGTTTCTAAACCTCTGACTCGGGCTGTTTCTAAACTTCTGACTTGGACTGTTTCTAAACTTCTGACTCGGACTGTTTCTAAACCTCTGACTCGGACTGTTTCTAAATTTCTGACTCGGACTGTTTCTAAACTTCTGACTCTGACTGTTTCTAAACCTCTGACTCGGACTGTTTCTAAACCTCTGACTCGGACTGTTTCTAAACCTCTGACTCGGACTGTTTCTAAACCTCTGACTCGGACTGTTTCTAAACCTCTGACTCGGACTGTTTCTAAACCTCTGAATATGCAGATTCTTGTTTTTATCTCGACCAATTTCCAGCAGTGTTTTTAGACTTAAAATCCCATTTTAACAAGTTAAGTGATAGTCACAGTCCTTACGAAGGGCCTTGTAAACACGTGTATTAAAAACTGCAGACATCATTATCTCCTTCAACATCCATGTAGTTCCATGTTCAACGGAATCGTTTGTTTTGTTTATTGTTTTCCTATTTATCATAGTATCGTGTTTGCGCCTTCATGCTGGTGTATTTCTCCCATCCAATCAAAACCTCCAAAACATATTAGCGGTGTTGTTTTGGGGTCAGCGGTCTCTGGTGTGTCTAATGGGACTTTAATGACATTGTCCTGGTACTGTATGTCGACTTTCTTTAGGAACGTTATGCAAATCTAAGAGTAACTTGTGTTGCCATTTGTAATAATAATCTCCATAAAGCCAACACATACAAACATTGAAGCCTGTCTTTTTAATTATTTCGTGTGGACTGCTTCCCGGCCATAGTGTTTGATGTGTGAGATGGGAAGTGTTTGTTAATAGTCGTGTCGAGGAATACCAATCCTCTGCTTTCATCCCTCTCTCCGTTGAGAGGAGGAGAGCAACGGATGAAACACAGGCTTTGCTGCATCGCTGCAGTATTATTGGAAACAGTGGCAGTGGGGGGTGGCCAAGGGGTTCACTTCAGCTCAGCGGAGGGGTCGGGATAGACCCTGAACCCCAGGATGTGTAAACCCCCATGCTTCCCCCCTCTCCTCTCCCTCTTCCTCTATCTCCGTCCCTCTCCCTTGCTCCCTCCTCCCTCCCTCACTCCCGCTCCCTCCTCCCTCTCCCCCGCTCCCTCCCTCCCTCTCCCCTGCTCCCTCCCTCCCTCCCTCTCCTCGCCCTCCTTCCACATCGCCCTCCTTCCCATCTCCCTCCCCCCTTCCCCCGCTCCCTCCCTCTCTATCCTCTCTCCCTGCTCCCTCCCTCTCCTCTCCCTCTCCCTCCCCATCTCCCTCCCTCCCCCCTCCCTCCTCCCTCTCCCTCACTCCGTCCCTCTATCTATCCTCTCTCCCTCTCCTCTCCCTCCCTCCCGATCTCTCTTTGTCCCCTCGCACCCTCCCTTCTCCCCCACTCCCTCCCTCTATCTATCCTCCCTCCCTCTCCTCTCCCTCCCTCCCGATCTCTCTCCATCCCCTCGCCCTCCTCCCTCTCTCGTGCTCCCTCCCCCTCCGCCCCTCCTCCTCTCCCTCCCCCCTTCCCCTGAGCCAGCTGTGTGAGCATTGCTAATGACGTTGAGAAAGCATGCTGTCAGCACATCCTGGGCTGTAGCTCTGGAGCCGCCCGGGCACCATTATGTAATCCGGTTAAGAGAGCAGGCCTGCTGCCATGTCATCCTCATCATCGTTAGTTTAGAAATGTGAGAGTGAGAGAGAGTGAGAGAGTGAGAGAGTGGAGAAACAGCAGTCCCTGTATCCTTTGTCTTCTATTGTCTTTCTCTCTGTCACTCTCTCCCATTATATCTCTCACTCTTATTTTCTCTCTCTGTCTCTCTCTTATTTTCTCTCTCATTCTCTCACTCTCACTCACTCACTCACTCACTCTCTCTCACTCTCACTCACTCTCTCTCTCTTATTTTCTCTCTTATTTTCTCCCTCATTCTCTCACTCACTCTCTCTTTCTCTCTCTCACTCACTCTCTCTCTCTCTCTCTTATTTTCTCACTCCAAATTATTCTCTCTCTCTCTCTCTCTCTCTCTCTTTCTCTCTTATTTTCTCTCTCTCTTTCTTATTTTCTCATTCCAAATTATTCTCTCTCTCTCTTATTCTCTCTCTTATTTTCTCTCTCATTCTCTCACTCACTCTCACTCTCTCTCTCTCTCACTCACTCTCTCTCTTATTTTCTCTCGCTCTTTCTTACTTTCTCACTCTTTCTTATTCTCTTGCTCTTTCTGACACACACAATCAAACACATCCACCCATCTCTCTGGCTGCAGTAGTTAAGAGACACTAGGCAGTTTTAGTTGTATTCAGTAATGTAGTGTTAGGAGTGATATTGAAATCAGACTAGTGTTCAGTAATGTAGTGTTAGGAGTGATATTGATATCAGACTAGTGTTCAGTAATGTAGTGTTAGGAGTGATATTGATATCAGACTAGTGTTCAGTAATGTAGTGTTAGGAGTGATATTGATATCAGACTAGTGTTCAGTAATGTAGTGTTAGGAGTGATATTGATATCAGACTAGTGTTCAGTAATGTAGTGTTAGGAGTGATATTGATATCAGACTAGTGTTCAGTAATGTAGTGTTAGGAGTGATATTGATATCAGACTAGTGTTCAGTAATGTAGTGTTAGGAGTGATATTGATATCAGACTAGTGTTCAGTAATGTAGTGTTAGGAGTGATATTGATATCAGACTAGTGTTCAGTAATGTAGTGTTAGGAGTGATATTGATATCAGACTAGTGTTCAGTAATGTAGTGTTAGGAGTGATATTGATATCAGACTAGTGTTCAGTAATGTAGTGTTAGGAGTGATATTGATATCAGACTAGTGTTCAGTAATGTAGTGTTAGGAGTGATATTGATATCAGACTAGTGTTCAGTAATGTAGTGTTAGGAGTGATATTGATATCAGACTAGTGTTCAGTAATGTAGTGTTAGGAGTGATATTGATATCAGACTAGTGTTCAGTAATGTAGTGTTAGGAGTGATATTGATATCAGACTAGTGTTCAGTAATGTAGTGTTAGGAGTGATATTGATATCAGACTAGTGTTCAGTAATGTAGTGTTAGGAGTGATATTGACATCAGACTAGTGTTCAGTAATGTAGTGTTAGGAGTGATATTGATATCAGACTAGTGTTCAGTAATGTAGTGTTAGGAGTGATATTGATATCAGACTAGTGTTCAGTAATGTAGTGTTAGGAGTGATATTGACATCAGACTAGTGTTCAGTAATGTAGTGTTAGGAGTGATATTGATATCAGACTAGTGTTCAGTAATGTAGTGTTAGGAGTGATATTGATATCAGACTAGTGTTCAGTAATGTAGTGTTAGGAGTGATATTGATATCAGACTAGTGTTCAGTAATGTAGTGTTAGGAGTGATATTGATATCAGACTAGTGTTCAGTAATGTAGTGTTAGGAGTGATATTGATATCAGACTAGTGTTCAGTAATGTAGTGTTAGGAGTGATATTGATATCAGACTAGTGTTCAGTAATGTAGTGTTAGGAGTGATATTGATATCAGACTAGTGTTCAGTAATGTAGTGTTAGGAGTGATATTGATATCAGACTAGTGTTCAGTAATGTAGTGTTAGGAGTGATATTGACATCAGACTAGTGTTCAGTAATGTAGTGTTAGGAGTGATATTGATATCAGACTAGTGTTCAGTAATGTAGTGTTAGGAGTGATATTGATATCAGACTAGTGTTCAGTAATGTAGTGTTAGGAGTGATATTGACATCAGACTAGTGTTCAGTAATGTAGTGTTAGGAGTGATATTGACATCAGACTAGTGTTCAGTAATGTAGTGTTAGGAGTGATATTGATATCAGACTAGTGTTCAGTAATGTAGTGTTAGGAGTGATATTGATATCAGACTAGTGTTCAGTAATGTAGTGTTAGGAGTGATATTGATATCAGACTAGTGTTCAGTAATGTAGTGTTAGGAGTGATATTGACATCAGACTAGTGTTCAGTAATGTAGTGTTAGGAGTGATATTGATATCAGACTAGTGTTCAGTAATGTAGTGTTAGGAGTGATATTGATATCAGACTAGTGTTCAGTAATGTAGTGTTAGGAGTCATATTGATATCAGACTAGTGTTCAGTAATGTAGTGTTAGGAGTGATATTAACATCAGACTAGTGTTCAGTAATGTAGTGTTAGGAGTGATATTGACATCAGACTAGTGTTCAGTAATGTAGTGTTAGGAGTGATATTGACATCAGACTAGTGTTCAGTAATGTAGTGTTAGGAGTGATATTAACATCAGACTAGTGTTCAGTAATGTAGTGTTAGGAGTGATATTGACATCAGACTAGCGTTCAGTAATGTAGTGTTAGGAGTGATATTAACATCAGACTAGTGTTCAGTAATGTAGTGTTAGGAGTGATATTGACATCAGACTAGTGTTCAGTAATGTAGTGTTAGGAGTGATATTAACATCAGACTAGTGTTCAGTAATGTAGTGTTAGGAGTGATATTGACATCAGACTAGTGTTCAGTAATGTAGTGTTAGGAGTGATATTGACATCAGACTAGTCCTGCAGCTGTGAGAACCTCTCCAGAGCCGTCTCTCATTAACATCCTCTACTTCAGTGTTGTTGCCCCGAACACTACATACAGTTGAAGTCGGAAGTTTACATACACCTTAGCCAAATACATGTAAACGCCGTTTTTTAAAAATGTATTTACAATTATTGACATTCTTGACATTTAAAAATTCCCTGGATTTATGCTTGGGGTCATTGTCCATTTGGAAGACCCATTTGCAGTCAGATAGGATCACCACTTTATTTTAAGAATGTGAAATGTCAAAATGATAGTAGAGATAATTGTTTATTTCAGATTGTATTTATTTCATCATTTTCCCATTGGGTCAGAAGTTTACATACACTCAATTAGTATTTGGTAGCATTGCCTTTAAATTGTTTAACTTGGGTCAAACATTTCGTTAGCCTTCCACAAGATTCCCACAATAAGTTGGGTGAATTTTGTCCCATTCCTCCTGACAGAGCTGGTGTAACTGAGTCAGGTTTGTAGGCCTCCTTGCTCTCACACGCTTTTTCAGTTCTGCCCAAACATTTTCTGTAGGATTGAGGGCAGGGCTTTGTGATGGCCACTCCAATACCTTTACTTTGTTTGTTTGTACAGGTACCTTCAGGAAATTGCTCCCAAGAATGAACCAGACTTGTGGAGGTCTACAATTTTTTTTATGAGGTCTTGGCTGATTTCTTTTGATTTTCCCATTATGTCAAGCGAAGAGGCTAAAGGTAGGCCTTGAAATACACCCACAGGTACACCTCCAATTGACTCAAATTATGCCAATTAGCCTATCAGAAGCTTCTAAAGTCATGACATAATTTTCTGGAATTTTCCAGCTGATTCAAGCAAGGAAAGATTGATGATTAGTTGATTATTTTAATGAGCTGTGTGGTACTAGGGCAAATAACTAATCGGGCCCCCCTTGGGGTCCCAGGACCGAGTTTGGGAAACACTGCCTAGAACCTCTAACTAACCTCTAAACCCCTAGACAACACACACAAACACACACAAACACCAAACCCTAAAAAGCCACGAGCTCAACTCGTTCTCCTCCACGTTAACGAAGAGAAATCACCTGTTTAGACGGGAAAAATTGGTGTACAACCAAGTGGGTGGCACACAGATAAACAAGCCCATCATTGAGCCTTGCCACGCATGACTGCACGTCCTTATGCATGTGTAGAATAGTAATAGTGTGGTTTCATTTAACTCCCAACTGTGTTTAACGAGATTTGGGAAGTAGACAAGTGTACAATGTTGCTAAGCTAATGATAAATTGTTAATTCGTTGCTATTCACTGAGAGCCTGAACTGTTCTTTTGGAGTTTTCCCCTCTAGTGTAGTTCCCACGGAAGCCATACTGTTTCAGAATTGGATTGAGAAGCAGTGACAGTCAGTGCTATCTGTGTGTGTGTGTGTGTGTGTGTGTGTGTGTGTGTGTGTGTGTGTGTGTGTGTGTGTGTGTGTGTGTGTGTGTGTGTGTGTGTGTGTGTGTGAGCAGTGTTGCTGGTCAATTGCTTAAGCTGTGCAGCCGTGCCCTTCAGCTTGGTGTACAGACGTTGCTTTGATGTCGAACACAGGCCACATTGATTTGTGTGTGTATGTGTGTGTTCATGTTGTGCACTTAATCTGTGTTGGTTGGTACGTGTGCAGCATAGGACTGCAGTTGTGTGTGTGTAGCTGCACTTTTTGCCCAATATGCATTGTGTGTGTTCATGTGTGTGTGTATTTCACTTCGTTCACATTATGTAATAAAAAAAATGACAGAACTGCCCCAGGAGGGTAAAGCAGAAAACTGCAGAAATGAAAGAAAAGCAGGAAAAGAATAAGCAAAAAGAGAGACAGACCTCAACATGCTGAGATATATGGAGAGACAGACCTCAACATGCTGAGATATATGGAGAGACAGACCTCAACATACTGAGATATATGGAGAGACAGACCTCAACATGATGAGATATATGGAGAGACAGACCTCAACATGCTGAGATATATGGAGAGACAGACCTCAACATGATGAGATATATGGAGAGACAGACCTCAACATGATGAGATATATGGAGAGACAGTCCTCAACATGATGAGATATATGGAGAGACAGACCTCAACATGCTGAGATATATGGAGAGACAGTCCTCAACATGATGAGATATATGGAGAGACAGACCTCAACATGCTGAGATATATGGAGAGACAGACCTCAACATGATGAGATATATGGAGAGACAGACCTCAACATGATGAGATATATGGAGAGACAGTCCTCAACATGATGAGATATATGGAGAGACAGACCTCAACATGCTGAGATATATGGAGAGACAGACCTCAACATGCTGAGATATATGGAGAGACAGACCTCAACATGATGAGATATATGGAGAGACAGACCTCAACATGATGAGATATATGGAGAGACAGACCTCAACATACTGAGATATATGGAGAGACAGACCTCAACATGATGAGATATATGGAGAGACAGACCTCAACATGCTGATATATATGGAGAGACAGACCTCAACATACTGAGATATATGGAGAGACAGACCTCAACATGCTGAGATATATGGAGAGACAGACCTCAACATGCTGAGATATATGGAGAGACAGACCTCAACATGCTGAGATATATGGAGAGACAGACCTCAACATGCTGAGATATATGGAGAGACAGACCTCAACATGCTGAGATATATGGAGAGACAGACCTCAACATGATGAGATATATGGAGAGACAGACCTCAACATGATGAGATATATGGAGAGACAGACCTCAACATGATGAGATATATGGAGAGACAGACCTCAACATACTGAGATATATGGAGAGACAGTCCTCAACATGATGAGATATATGGAGAGACAGACCTCAACATGCTGAGATATATGGAGAGACAGACCTCAACATGATGAGATATATGGAGAGACAGACCTCAACATGATGAGATATATGGAGAGACAGTCCTCAACATGATGAGATATATGGAGAGACAGACCTCAACATGCTGAGATATATGGAGAGACAGACCTCAACATGCTGAGATATATGGAGAGACAGACCTCAACATGATGAGATATATGGAGAGACAGACCTCAACATGATGAGATATATGGAGAGACAGACCTCAACATACTGAGATATATGGAGAGACAGACCTCAACATGATGAGATATATGGAGAGACAGACCTCAACATGCTGATATATATGGAGAGACAGACCTCAACATACTGAGATATATGGAGAGACAGACCTCAACATGCTGAGATATATGGAGAGACAGACCTCAACATGATGAGATATATGGAGAGACAGGCCTCAACATGATGAGATATATGGAGAGACAGACCTCAACATGCTGAGATATATGGAGAGACAGACCTCAACATACTGAGATATAAGGAGAGACAGACCTCAACATGCTGAGATATATGGAGAGACAGACCTCAACATGCTGAGATATATGGAGAGACAGACCTCAACATGCTGAGATATATGGAGAGACAGACCTCAACATACTGAGATATATGGAGAGACAGACCTCAACATGCTGAGATATATGGAGAGACAGACTTCAACATGATGAGATATATGGAGAGACCGACCTCAACATGCTGAGATATATGGAGAGACAGACCTCAACATGATGAGATATATGGAGAGACAGACCTCAACATGATGAGATATATGGAGAGACAGACCTCAACATGCTGAGATATATACAGTGCCTTGCGAAAATTTTAGGCCCCCTTGAACTTTGCGAACTTTTGCCACATTTCAGGCTTCAAACATAAAGATATAAAACTGTATTTTTTTGTGAAGAATCAACAATAAGTGGGACACAATCATGAAGTTGAACGACATTTATTGGATATTTCAAACTTTTTTAACAAATCAAAAACTGAAAAATTGGGCGTGCAAAATTATTCAGCCCCCTTAAGTTAATACTTTGTAGCGCCACCTTTTGCTGCGATTACAGCCGTAAGTCGCTTGGGGTATGTCTCTATCAGTTTTGCACATCGAGAGACTGACATTTTTTCCCATTCCTCCTTGCAAAACAGCTCGAGCTCAGTGAGGTTGGATGGAGAGCATTTGTGATCAGCAGTTTTCAGTTCTTTCCACAGATTCTCGATTGGATTCAGGTCTGGACTTTGACTTGGCCATTCTAACACCTGGATATGTTTATTTTTGAACCATTCCATTGTAGATTTTGCTTTATGTTTTGGATCATTGTCTTGTTGGAAGACAAATCTCCGTCCCAGTCTCAGGTCTTTTGCAGACTCCATCAGGTTTTCTTCCAGAATGGTCCTGTATTTGGCTCCATCCATCTTCCCATCAATTGTAACCATCTTCCCTGTCCCTGCTGAAGAAAAGCAGGCCCAAACCATGATGCTGCCACCACCATGTTTGACAGTGGGGATGGTGTGTTCAGCTGTGTTGCTTTTACGCCAAACATAACGTTTTGCATTGTTGCCAAAAAGTTCAATTTTGGTTTCATCTGACCAGAGCACCTTCTTCCACATGTTTGGTGTGTCTCCCAGGTGGCTTGTGGCAAACTTTAAACGACACTTTTTATGGATATCTTTAAGAAATGGCTTTCTTCTTGCCACTCTTCCATAAAGGCCAGATTTGTGCAATATACGACTGATTGTTGTCCTATGGACAGAGTCTCCCACCTCAGCTGTAAATCTCTGCAGTTCATCCAGAGTGATCATGGGTCTCTTGGCTGCATCTCTGATCAGTCTTCTCCTTGTATGAGCTGAAAGTTTAGAGGGACGGCCAGGTCTTGGTAGATTTGCAGTGGTCTGATACTCCTTCCATTTCAATATTATCGCTTGCACAGTGCTCCTTGGGATGTTTAAATCTTTTTGTATCCAAATCCGGCTTTAAACTTCTTCACAACAGTATCTCGGACCTGCCTGGTGTGTTCCTTGTTCTTCATGATGCTCTCTGCGCTTTTAACGGACCTCTGAGACTATCACAGTGCAGGTGCATTTATACGGAGACTTGATTACACACAGGTGGATTGTATTTATCATCATTAGTCATTTAGGTCAACATTGGATCATTCAGAGATCCTCACTGAACTTCTGGAGAGAGTTTGCTGCACTGAAAGTAAAGGGGCTGAATAATTTTGCACGCCCAATTTTTCAGTTTTTGATTTGTTAAAAAAGTTTGAAATATCCAATAGATGTCGTTCCACTTCATGATTGTGTCCCACTTGTTGTTGATTCTTCACAAAAAAATACAGTTTTATATCTTTATGTTTGAAGCCTGAAATGTGGCAAAAGGTCGCAAAGTTCAAGGGGGCCGAATACTTTCGCAAGGCACTGTGTATATTTATTACCTTTATTTAACTAGGCAAGTCAGTTAAGAACAAATTCTTATTTTCAATGACGGCCTAAGAACAGTGGGTTAACTGTTGGAGGGGAATATGCATTACTACAGTGCATAGGCATACAGAGACAGAGAAGAGGGATGCATTCTTCATTAAGCAAATTAAATCTCCCTAATGCTCTCCTCTTTCCTAAATGGATGTTCCTCTATTATCCCTGTGTGTGTGTGTGTGTGTGTGTGTGTGTGTGTGTGTGTGTGTGTGTGTGTGTGTGTGTGTGTGTGTGTGTGTGTGTGTGTGTGTGTGTGTGTGTCTAAAAACTGCCTAAGGCTCTGCTCCTGCTGTTTGCTGAAGCAGTTTTGAGTCTTTTTACTGTGCAGTAAAACGTTCAGAACCACGGACAGCTCCCTTAAACCACGTCTAATATTTTCACCACCACAGAAAGGTCCTTTTAGCCTCTGTGGTCTGTTCAGGAACCCGGGGAGCTCCTTGTTGTTTTTCCAGGTCACAACCAATCAGAGCCGTTTTTAGCTGCATGGTGCCACGGAGAGTTTAGGACCACGGAGATCATCTCATAACGTCATGTTGTGTCTCTAGGAATATCCACTTAGGGTGAGCTTTAACCCTATGGGGGCTTTTCAAGGCTCAGGAGCACAGAGAGCTAATTTGAGATTATTTTAAGGACCATGGAGAGCACCTACGGCTACTCACACTGTTTCTCCTGTTGACCCTTTACATGCTGACTACACCGGGCACGTGCGTGCGCCATCGCGTGCATATTGATTTTGTCCGTCCACACCAGACGGGATCAGGACACGCAGGTTAAAAAAACGTCAAAGCGACCTCTGAACCAACTATATTAATTTGGGGACAGGTCAAAAGCATTAAATATGTATGGCAATTTAGCTAGCTAGCTTGCTGTTGCTAGCTAATTTGTCCTGGGATATATACATTGGGTTGTTATTTTACCTGAAATGCACAAGGTCTTCAGATCTTTGTAGAATTTTAACCCATTTTAAGTCACATGTGTTCTCTACTCCGACATGTAATCCACTGATAAAAGAGGAAACCTAGTTAGTTTCCAGTAATCTCTCCTCCTTCAGGCTTCTTCTTCTTCTTTGGATGTTATATGGCGGTGGGCAACCAACTTTAAGGTGCATTACCACCACCAACTGGACTGGAGTACGGAACTCAGTTCATCTTTCAATCACCCACGTGGGTATATGATCCTAAAAACCAATGAGTGGATGGGAGAGACGGGGACTTGCAGCGCGTCAAGCATCTAAAATATAACCAAGTTGTATTTTATCGCCTGGCTATGCAGACAATCGTTTACGCGTGCGAGCACTTTGGATTAAATTATTGAATAACATATAAGTGCACATTTATTTAGCAACACTTGCACATGTAACGCGAGCAGTGTGGTCAGCATGTTAAGTACCTTACAGTGCTCTATAAGGATCTTCAGGGCTCATAGTCACCATATCACTGGGGATTGGTTAGTGTTGCACCTCTCTCTTAATGTTAGCTACTGAATAACTGAGAGAGAGAGACTATCGAGCGAGAGTGTGTGGAGTCATGAGTGAGGGAAAGCGAGGGAGAAACTGACTATGACTTACAGAATGGAAGACAGAGGGCTATGCCGAGGAACATCAGCCCAGCCTCCTCCACCACCACTCTACCTGCAGTTCCATGTCAGCTCCTGTGAGGGGCAGCAGAGATACAGCTCTCCTGCAGGCCACCATCTTCCTACCAACCATCCTGTACAAACCAGACACGCTAAAGCCCACTGCAAACACACCATCCAGAGAAACCGCAGAGTATCTCTCACACGTAGTGCTGAACACACAGAGTGGGCTGCCCATCAAACACACGACAGCGCCATAGAAGTGTCTCTGTGAACTCTCTGTGCCCCCCCACCTCGCCTCACTCCTCCATTCAAACTGAGCGGAGAGGATGGGAGGTAGTGGGTGTGCGAGAGGGATTGATCCTAACTAGTGTCTGTCTCACCTGGGTTCAGAGAGAGGAGAGGAGCTGGTGGGTGGGCCTCTGCTAGTCCGTGCTACTAGGTTACCTCTCAGCTACAGGCTACGACTAATTGCTGAAGACTCACTTCAGCTGAAGACTAGCCAGAACAGGTGTGGAAATGTGGAAGACAGAGGAGCTATAGGCTATGAGGGTAGGGAGAGGTTTGTATACCAAAGGAAGGTGTAAGTGTGAGCACACACACACACACACACACACACACACATACACACACACACACACACACACACACACACACACACACACACACACACACACACACACACACACACACACACACACACACACACACACTGTCCATGTACACCACCCTCTGCAAACATCCCCACACACACACTTGAAGCCGGGTAAACCCAGCAAGGTCACCTGTGATACAAGTCAGTATTCAACGTCCATCCATGTCTGTGGATGTCGGGAGATGATGTGGAAACCTGCCACTAGGGGCAACAGTGAGCGCTGTAACCTTCGAGTAGGTTTTGGATTTGCTATGGTATTGTGGACTGGGATGGTAGATGGGCGTAAGGATCTGCCTCTGATTCCAAAGGTTGCATGTTTGAATCCAATAATAGAAAGTGCTTTTTTAAAGCCTCTCCCAAACGTTAACCCTTACCTTAACCATTCAGAGTTAATGCCTGAACCCATACCTAACTTTACACATTCAGAGTTAATGCCTGAACCTATACCTAACTTTACACATTCAGAGTTAATGCCTGAACCCATACCTAACTTTACACATTCAGAGTTAATGCCTGAACTTATACCTAACTTTACATATTCAGAGTTAATGCCTGAACTTATCCCTAACTTTACACATTCAGAGTTAATGCCTGAACTTATACCTAACTTTACATATTCAGAGTTAATGCCTGAACTTATCCCTAACATACCTTACTTTGCACATTCAGAGTTAATGCCTGAACTTATCCCTAACTTTACACATTCAGAGTTAATGCCTGAACTTATCCCTAACTTTACACATTCAGAGTTAATGCCTGAACTTATACCTAACTTTACACATTCAGAGTTAATGCCTGAACTTATCCCTAACTTTACACATTCAGAGTTAATGCCTGAACTTATACCTAACTTTACACATTCAGAGTTAATGCCTGAACTTATCCCTAACTTTACACATTCAGAGTTAATGCCTGAACCTATACCTAACTTTACACATTCAGAGTTAATGCCTGAACTTATCCCTAACTTTACACATTCAGAGTTAATGCCTGAACTTATCCCTAACTTTACACATTCAGAGTTAATGCCTGAACTTATCCCTGACCACACATCATTGTTAATGCTTGATCTTATCCCTAACTTTAGACATTCAGAGTTAATGCCTGAACTTATCCATAACTTTACACATTCAGAGTTAATGCCTGAACTTATCCCTAACTTTACACATTCAGAGTTAATGCCTGATCTTATCCCTGACCACACATCATTGTTAATGCCTGAACTTATCCCTAACTTTACACATTCAGAGTTCATGCCTGAACTTATCCCTAACTTTACACATTCAGAGTTAATGCCTGAACGTATCCCTAACTTTACACATTCAGAGTTAATGCCTGAACTTATCCCTAACTTTACACATTCAGAGTTCATGCCTGAACTTATCCCTAACTTTACATATTCAGAGTTAATGCCTGAACTTATCCCTGACCACATATCATTGTTAATGCCTGAACTTATCCCTAACTTTAACACACACACACACACACACACACACACACACACACACACACACACACACACACACACACACACACACACACACACACACACACACACACACACACACACAAACACACACACACACACGCACGCACGCACGCACGCACGCACACACACACAGTTGGAACGCCAACTTCTCTCCCAGCTCTGCCTATGGGCTATACTCTACATACAGTACACTACAGGGCACACTCAGAGGAGCTGCCTGTGAGAGTCAGGGATGTAAACTATGGGGGGTTTGGTATGTGTCAGAGCTAATGGATGGATGGAGTCATGGAGTATACTGTATATACCTATATGTATCAGACCTGGGTCATATGCATTCTGTACGTCCATGACTAGAAAGTGTTTGAGGTGTGCTTGACTGTGCTCCCGAGTGGCACTGCATCTCAGTGCTAGAGGCGTAACTACAGACCCTGGCTCGATTCCAGGTTATATCACAACAGATTTATCTCCCAGTTGATGTGAATTTGCGTAGAAATGGGGCCAATTGCAGTAAATTAGTAGGTGTTACAAGTCGCATCCTGCTGTTTTCAACAATGCCATTCTATTAAAACACAAGGTTCCCAAGTAACTGTACACCCATATAACCTTACTAGTACATGTACTAGTACTAGTACAGTACATGTCCATCTGGAAGTTGGAGCTTCTGCAAGGCACACATTCCAGCTTCCACCAGAAAAGAGAGTCTTGTCTAGTCTTGAGAAGCTTCTCTCTCCTCAGCTGCTGCTGTGTTAATTGTGGAGGAGACGGGAGGCGCTGTGAGGGAGTCTGGCACTGGCCAGATGGAGGGAAGGTTGTTCAAATTGATTCCTTGCATTAGTCTTCATTAAGACCCTGGGCTCTGGGGCTCACTGCATGTGCCGGGTGCCTCCTACTGGATGGACAGAGGGGGAGAAGAGCGAAGCGAAAGGGGAGAGAGAGAGAGAGATGCCCTCAGGGTTCTGCTGTGATGAGGTCCTGGTTAATAGAGAGGGGTGATGAAGATAGTGGTGCAATGCTAGGTGTGAGTGTGTGTGTGTTTGCATGTGTGTATGAATGTGTGCTTGTGTGTGTTTACGTATGTCTATGAATGTGTGCTTGTGTGTGTTTACGTACTGTATGTGTATGAGGGGGGACAGAGAGAGGGATTTGAAGGTAACTAACAGTGGTAACTAACAGTCATCTTCTGTTTCTGTGTGTATGCATGTATGAGTGGGAGCTTGTGTTGTATTCATGAGGCCACTGTATTTACCCTTGAGGGTCTCCACACTCCCTGCATCACTTCTCAACTTCTCCCTCTTCACTCCTGTCCCCATCACAAACCTCGATCCCCTGCCTCACCCCTCTCTCCCTCCTCCTTCCTCACCTGCTCTCTGCCTCCTCCTTCCTCATCCCTCTCTCCCTCCTTCTATCTCACCTCCTCTCTGCCTCCTCCTTCCTCACCTCCTCTCTGCCTCCTCTTCCTTCCTCAACCCTCTCTCCCCCTCCTTCCTCACCTCCTCTCTCCCTCATCCTTCCTCACCTCCTCTCTCCCTCCTCCTTCCTCACCTCCTCTCTCCCTCCTCCTTCCTCACCACCTCTCTCCCTCCTCCTTTCTCACCTCCTCTCTGCCTCCTTCCTCAC
The DNA here is from genome assembly GCF_045791955.1 of Oncorhynchus clarkii lewisi. NCBI lineage: Eukaryota > Metazoa > Chordata > Actinopteri > Salmoniformes > Salmonidae > Oncorhynchus > Oncorhynchus clarkii. The sequence goes on from NW_027258468.1 coordinate 43,832, forward strand.
AGCTGCCTCCTCCTCCTTCCTCATCCCTCTCTCCCTCCTCCTTCCTCACCTCGCCTCTCCCTCCTCCTTCCTCACCTCCTCTCTCCCTCCTCCTTCCTCACCTCCTCTCTGCCTCTTCCTCACCGCTGCCTCCTCCTTCCTCACCTCCTCTCTCCCTCCTTCTATCTCACCTCCTCTCTGCCTCCTCCTTCCTCACCTCCTCTCTGCCTCCTCCTCCTTCCTCACCTCCTCTCTGCCTCCTTCCTCACCGCTGCCTCCTCCTTTCTCACCTCCTCTCTGCCTCCTCCTTCCTCACCTCCTCTCTCCCTCCTCCTTTCTCACCTCCCCTCTGCCTCCTCCTTCCTCACCTCCTCTCTCCCTCCTCCTTTCTCACCTCCTCTCTGCCTCCTCCTTCCTCACCCCTCTCTCCCTCCTCCTTCCTCATCCCTCTCTCCCTCCTCCTTCCTCACCTCTGCCCCCTCTTTCCTCACCTCCTCTCTGCCTCCTCCTTCCTCACCTCCTGTCTGCCTCCTCCTTTCTCACCTCCTCTCTCCCTCCTCCTTCCTCACCTCATCTCTGCCCCCTCTTTCCTCACCTCTCTGCCTCCTCCTTCCTCACCTCCTCTCTTCCTCCTCCTTCCTCAACTCCTTTCTTCCTCCTCCTTCCTCACCTCATCTTTGCCTCCTCCTCCTTCCTCACCCCTCTCTCCCTCCTCCTTCCTCACCTCATCTTTGCCCCCTCCTACCTCACCCCTCTCTCCCTCCTTATTCTCCTCATCTCTGCCTCCTCCTTCCTCACCTCCTCTCTGCCTCCTCCTTTCTCACCTCCTCTCTGCCTCCTCCTTCCTCACCTCCTCTCTGCCTCCTCCTTCCTCACCTCCTCTCTCCCTCCTCCTTCCTCACCTCCTCTCTGCCTCCTCCTTCCTCATCCCTCTCTCCCTCCTCTTTCCTCACCTCCTCTCTGCCTCCTCCTTCCTCATCTCCTCTCTGCCTCCTCCTCCTTCCTCACCCCTCTCTCCCTCCTCCTTCCTCACCTCCTCTCTACCTCCTCTTTCCTCACCTCCTCTCTGCCTCCCATAACACAAACATATAGACACCCCTCTCCCATAACACAAACATATAGACACACCTCTCCCATAACACAAACATATAGACACACCCCTCCCATAACACAAACATATAGACACACCCCTCCCATAACACAAACATATAGACACACCCCTCCCATAACACAAACATATAGACACACCCCTCCCATAACACAAACATATAGACACACCCCTCCCATAACACAAACATATAGACACACCCCTCCCATAACACAAACATATAGACACCCCCCTCGTTACACACACACATATAGACACACCCCTCCCATAACACAAACATATAGACACACCCCTCCCATAACACAAACATATAGACACACCCCTCCCATAACACAAACATACTCCATACTCTCTCACTGCACACCACAATCCTCAGATGAAATGAATCTGACACGTATACATAAACAAGCAATCCTCATGTAGCCCTGTGAGATTTATGCATGTGAATCCACAGAGTGTTTTTTAATGAAGGATTTGTCAGCCCAGATAAGCGCTGCTCGGCACGCGGTGAGGGACTGGCATGGGGCGGTCGTGGCTGCCGCATAGTGAGTTAGCGTGCAAGTCGTTGGTGGGCGGTTGCGAGGTTTGCTTGATGTTCTATCGCTCATTCATGCCACGTTACCTGGATTACATAGACAAGGGGGCTTTGAGGCGCTTCAACGGTAACCCTTACTTTGGTCTGTCACAGAAAAGCATGGAAAAGAGGAGAAGAGACTCTTTCGCTCTCTCAACCGCATTCAATCCCCCTCATAATTTATTTATTGCTTCCTGTTGTTTGCCTTGCCCTCTTTCTCCATCCCCTCTTTCCCCTCTCTATATTCCCTGTCCTGTACATCTCTCTTTCTCTCTCTCTCCCTCCCTCCCTCTCTCTCTCTTGCTCTCTCTATGTCTCACCATCCCTCCATTCATTTTGCTTTCACCACTCTCACCTCCCTGTCACTGCACCTCTCCCTGCCTCATCTCCTCTCTGTGGAGCTTACTGTGTGTATGTCTCCAGGCTTACAGTACCTTGGCCTCAGATCATTGGAGTAGAGGACTTTACTGTCATACAGAGCCATGGAGATGACTCACTACTTCCTACACATCTGCATCCCAAATTGCACCCTAATCTCTACATACTGCACAGCGTTTGACCCTATGGGTGTTTATATTTAACCTTTATTTAACTTTAAATAAAGTGTGTGTGCCTTGTTAAAAGTTAGTTTGTGGAATTTCTTCTTCATGTGTTTGTGCCAATCAGTTATGTTGTGAGAAGGTAGGGGTGGTATACAGAAGATAGCCCTATTTGGTAAAGACCAAGTCCATATTATGGCAACAACAGCTCAAATAAGCAAAGAGAAATGACAGTCCATCATTACTTTAAGACATGAAGGTCAGTCAATGCGGAAAATTTTCTTTGAGTGCAGTCGCAAACACCATCAAGCGCTATGATGAAACTGGCTCTCATTAGGACCACCATAGGAAAAGAAGACACAGAGTTACCTCTGCTGCAGAGGATAAGTTCATTAGAGTTACCAGCGTCAGAAATTGCAGGGAAAAATAAATGCTTCCCAGAGTTCTAGTAACAGACACATCTCAACATCAACTGTTCAGAAAAGACTGCGTGGATCAGGCCTTCATGGCCGAATTGCTGCAAACCACTACTAAAGGACACAAATAAGAAGAGACTTGCTTGGGCCAATAAACATGAGCAATGGACATTAGACCGGTGGAAATGTATCCTTTGCTCTGATTTGTCCAATTTAGAGATTTTTGGTTCCAACCACCGTGTCTTTGTGAGACGCAGAGTAGGGGAACGGATGATCTCCACATGTGTGGTTCCTACCGTGAAACATGGAGGAGGAGGTGTGATGGTGTGGGGGTGCTTTGTTGGTGAGACTGTCAATTATTTATTTAGAATTCAAGGCACACTTAATGTCTTAATCAAAATTATGGATTGCCTTTTATTCGCTCATCGTTCCCTTATAGTCTGTACATCTCAATTGTGAGTAGAACCCACATTTGTTTAAGCAAGTCAGCCATGTCAGCTATAAATGAGGCTGAATGAACTGTTTCGCTGCCAGACAAGGCTCTGCTGATAGCCAGGTGTAGCAGTGGTAAGATGTTGGGACTCGGCTGTTGGGACTCTGCTGTTGGGATAGCTTTATGTAGGCCCTAACAGTGTGCGGGCACCACCTGTCACCGTTATAGTGCAATGAATGTATTGTTTAGTGTTGTGTTGTGTAGTGTAGTGGATTTGCTGGCACGCATCTAAAACATGATTTTTTTTAAATTCGCCCCACCAAGAATTACATGCTAAAATCGCCACTGAGTGGGACTATAATTTTTTTCAACAGGACAATGACCCAACACCAATCCAGGCTGTGTAAGGGCTATTTGACCAAGAAGGAGAGTGATGGAGTGCTGCATCAGATGACCTGGCCTCCACAAACACGCGACCTAAACCCACTTGAGATGGTTTGGGATTAGTTGGACCAACTCGTTCACAGAGCGAAGTAAAAGCAGCCAACAAGTGCTCAGCATATGTGGGAACTCCTTCCAGATTGTTAGAAAAGCATTCCTCATGAAGCTGGTTGAGAGAATGCCAAGATTTTGCAAACCTGTCATCAACGCAAAGGGTGGCTACTTTGAAGAATCAAAAATATTAAATATAACACTTTTTTTGGTTACTACATGATTCCATGTGTTATTTCAAAGTTTTGATGTCTTCACTATTATTCTACAATGTAGAAAATTGTAAAAAATAAAGAAAAACCCTTGAATGAGTAGGTGTGTCCAAACTTTTGACTGGCACTGTATTTTTCATATAAAAATATTCGGCCCACCCCCCGAATCTCTACCTCCCACTAGATTTATTGAAGATTAAAGATTGCAATAGGTATATTTGTTCACTATTAGTACATCAAATAATGTGTTTGCATATTCTATGATTTTTTCTACTTGAATTAATAAAAAAAGAATACATGTAACAGATTATCTACAACAGGTTTGAAATTGCCCACTTTTCCCTCCTCTCCTCTCCTCTCCTCCCGCCCTCCTTTCCTCTGTTTATGTTAATGCTAAGCCCACCCCGAGGCTGGGACCTATAGCTCTTGTGCGTTCCATTCTAATTAATCTGATCCTGGGTCTGGGGATTTGGCAGGGCTCTGAACACAAAGCCCCACCGTGTCCGCCTCTGGATCTGACCTCAGCGCAGCGTTTACATCTGCTGAATATGCCTATGAGGGCCCGGGGCCGGGTCCAAGGTGACCTTTACCTGACCTCAGTACAGCAGATAGTGGATCTACATACTGTATTTCTAATTTATTTGTTTTCACTTCCTTCTGTAGGCTGCTGCCCCCACTCTATATTTCTCTCTCTTTGTATTTCTTTCTCTGCCTGTTTTTCCTCTTTCATTTGCACTATCTAGTATTTCTCTCTTTTACCCTCTCCTCTAATCCTTCATCCCTGTTACTGAGTACTCTCAAACTATCTAGTATTTCTCTCTTTTACCCTCTCCTCTAATCCTTCATCCCTGTTACTGAGTACTCTCAAACTATCTAGTATTTCTCTCTTTTACCCTCTCCTCTAATCCTTCATCCCTGTTACTGAGTACTCTCACACTATCTAGTATTTCTCTCTTTTACCCTCTCCTCTAATCCTTCATCCCTGTTACTGAGTACTCTCAAACTATCTAGTATTTCTCTCTTTTACCCTCTCCTCTAATCCTTCATCCCTGTTACTGAGTACTCTCAAACTATCCAGTATTTCTCTCTTTTACCCTCTCCTCTAATCCTTCATCCCTGTTACTGAGTACTCTCACACTATCTAGTATTTCTCTCTTTTACCCTCTCCTCTAATCCTTCATCCCTGTTACTGAGTACTCTCACACTAGTGCAGTTGTTCAAGGCCTTTACTTTTTGACATAAAGAATAAACAAAGAAACTCTCTAGCTCTCACCCTTTGTGTCCATCTCTCTTTCCCCATCTCACTGTCTCTCTCTCTGTCTGTCTATCTGTCACTGCCTTTGTCTCTCTCTCCTTCCCTCCCAGCTTCTCCCTCCTCCTCTTTCCAACCCGCATCTCTCTCTCTCTCTCCCTCTCTCTCTGTCTGTCAGCCAAAATAAGTGTGAATGGTGAAAAGGTACCAAGGTGTAGAAGTCTCAATATTGCCTATTCCCATCTTGCCTCACCGTGGACAGGTCTCTGCCCAATGACCACAGCATGAGTCACAGACCGCCAGCCATATTAATTCTTTATACTTGTAGATTCCCCTGCAATCACTCTGACCAGCCGGCGCTACTGTATAAGGTGCCTTCCGCCCAGGGAGGAGAGAATGGCAGAGGTTACTAGAGGAAACCACTCCTGAAAGAAGCGGCTGCAGGGGAGAGAGGCATACTGACAAGGTGACAGGCTGTGGATGAAAGTGTGAGGTTCTATTAATCAGCTACAGTCAAGAGAATCTAGTAAGTCTGCAAAGGCCACAGATACAGACACAACTATACACACACAGGCATGCAGGCAAACAAATTCACATAGATATGCACACACACACACACACACACACACACACACACACACACACACACACACACACACACACACACACACACACACACACACACACACACACACACACACACACACACACACACACACACACACACACACACACACACACACACATACACACAAACTCACTCCCCCAGGCCTACAAAAACTTACCAACTAACATAAACATTTCCAATTTCCAACATACCCGAACACAGACATGCACTAACACAGTGAACACAGACAGGCACTAACACAGTGAACACAGACATGCACTAACACAGTGAACACAGACATGCACTAACACAGTGAACACAGACATGCACTAACACAGTGAACACAGACATGCACTAACACAGTGAACACAGACATGCACTAACACAGTGAACTCAGACATGCACTAACACAGTGAACACAGACAGGCACTAACACAGTGAACACAGACATGCACTAACAAAGCGAACACAGACATGCACTAACACAGTGAACACAGACATGCACTAACACAGTGAACACAGACAGGCACTAACACAGTGAACACAGACATGCACTAACACAGTGAACACAGACATGCACTAACACAGTGAACACAGACATGCACTAACACAGTGAACACAGACATGCACTAACACAGTGAACACAGACATGCACTAACACAGTGAACACAGACATGCACTAACACAGCCACATAATTAGCAAGATAATGCAGTTGAAATTAAGGGTGCAGCCGCGCTCAAAGAGCTAGCAGGCAGATGTCTCATTAGAGGTGGTGGGGCAGAGGAACTTAACAGATGCCTGGGGTCAGCAGTCAGCAGGTTAGGGAGATAGAGTCTGAGACAACACAGGACAGTATTGGACAAGTATTGTTGGTCTTTTTCACATTACAGATATGATTGGTTTAGTCACAAGAAGGTGTTTAATCATACATAAATTGATTATTGAATGCCGTTTGACAATATACGTACTTACACAGACATGAAGCACACCAGAATGCAGACACAAATACACACAGCACATGCACTCACGCACATGCAAGACGCACACACGCATACACGTACACTCCCCTTCACAAGCCACTTCTTCTCTCAGTGAATCCATGACCTTATTAAAGGAGAATTTAGGTTTGAGTTGAAAATGCTTGTTTTTATGGTCCCCAACAACACTGTTAAATGTTTACTGCTCACTGAGCTCCCTAAAGCCAGACAAAGCTTTCCATATTTCAGCTGGGAGAGGAATATGACAGCATCTGAGAGAGAGAGAGAGAGAGAGAGAGAGAGAGAGAGAGAGAGAGAGAGAGAGAGAGAGAGAGAGAGAGAGAGATGCATAGAGAGAAAGATTGAGATCTAAGAGAGGTCGATAGAGAGAGAAAGATCAGGGAGATGGCTAGAGCTAGATAGAGAGAGCTAGAGAGAGGGAGAGAGAGAGATGCAGAGATAGAGAGAGAGATGCAGAGAGAGAGAGAGATCTGAGAGAGAGGGGGAGAGAGAGAGAGAGATGCAGAGAGAGATAGAGAAAGATCGGAGAGAGAGCTAGAGAGAGACAGCTAGATAGAGAGAGAGCTAGAGAGAGCGAGAGATAGAGATCTGAGAGAGATATCTGATATAGAGAGAGATAGTGTGAAAGAGAGAGACACACACACAGAGAGAGAGAGATCATCCTTCAGAGAGAGAGAGAGAGAGAAATTCAGAGAGAGAAATCAACCTTCAGAGAGAGAGAGAGAGAGAGAGAGATTCAGAGAGAGAGATCATCCTTCAGAGAGAGAGAGAGAGAGAGATTCAGAGAGAGATCATCCTTCAGAAAGAGAGACAGGGAGAGAGATTCAGAGAGGGAGAGAGATCATCCTTCAGAGAGAGATCATCCTTCAGAGAGAGAGACAGAGAGAGAGAGATTCGGAGAGAGAGACAGAGAGAGAGATTCAGAGAGAGATCTCATCCTTCAGAGAGGGAAAGAGATTCAGAGAGAGAGAGAGACAGAGAGAGATCATCCTTCAGAGAGAGAGAAATCATCCTTCAGAAAGAGAGAGAGAGAGATTCAGAGAGAGAGAGATCATCCTTCAGAGAGAGAGAGAGAGAGAGAGAGATTCAGAGAGAGATCATCCTTCAGAAAGAGAGACAGGGAGAGAGATTCAGAGAGGGAGAGAGATCATCCTTCAGAGACAGATCATCCTTCAGAGAGAGAGACAGAGAGAGAGAGATTCAGAGAGAGAGAGAGAGAGAGAGAGAGATTCAGAGAGAGATCTCATCCTTCAGAGAGGGAGAGAGATTCAGAGAGAGAGAGACAGAGAGAGATCATCCTTCAGAGAGATATTATCCTTCAGAGAGAGAGACAGAGAGAGATTCAGAGAGAGAGAGATCATCCTTCAGAGAGAGAGAGACAGAGAGAGAGATTCAGAGAGTGAGATCATCCTTCAGAGAGAGAGAGAGATTCCGAGAGAGAGAGATCATCCTTCAGAGAGAGAGATGATTCAAAGAGAGAGAGAGGTCATCCTTCAGAGAGAGAGACAGAGAGAGAGAGATTCAGAGAGGGAGATCATCCCCCAGAAAGAGAGAGATCATCCTTCAGAGAGCGAGAGGTAGAGAGAATGAATTAGAGGCTGTTTCAACTTCTAAAAGCACTTCATTTTAACAATTCATGTGGAATGAGAGAGAGAGAGAGAGAGAGAGAGAGAGAGAGAGAGAGAGAGAGAGAGAGAGAGAGAAAATATTCTTCAGAGAGAGAGGGAGAGAGAGAAAGAGAGAGAAAATAAGAGCCTGTTTTGACTTTTAAAGCACTTAGGCTAAACAGATGAGTATTACAAAATAATGAGAGAGAGAACAATAGGATTTGTCCCTTCACCAACCTGAGAGACAGAGAGACGGTAGATTAACAACACCTAATTGATTTCTTCTCTCTCCTCTCCTCTACATTTTCTCATTACTTCTCCTCATTTGGTTCTCTTAAGTGTTGTTGTCAAAGTTATTGCTATTATGGCTCCTAACTATGTCTCCACCTGCTTCTGCCTCACCAGTATAGTCTAGTTCATCACTTGTATCACTCTTTTTTGATTTACACAACATATTTTATTCATTGCCAATAAAGTCTAATGAAGTTGAAATTGAATTGAATTGATAGATAGAGTGAGAGAGAGAGAGAGAGAGAGAGAGAGAGAGAGAGAGAGAGAGATGCATAGAGAGAGAGATTGAGATCTAAGAGAGGTCGATAGAGAGAGAAAGATCAGGGAGAGAGCTAGAGCTAGATAGAGAGAGAGAGAGAGAGAGAGAGAGAGAGAGAGAGAGGGGAGAGAGAGGGAGCGAGGGAGAGAGAGAGAGAGAGAGCGAGAGAGATAGATAGAGAGAGGGAGCGAGGGAGACAGAGAGAGAGAGAGAGGGAGCGAGGGAGAGAGAGAGAGAGAGAGAGAGCGAGGAGAGAGAGAGAGAGAGAGGGAGAGAGAGAGAGAGGGAGAGGGAGAGAGGGAGAGAGAGAGAGAGGGAGAGAGAGAGAGAGAGAGGGAGCGAGGGAGAGAGAGAGAGAGAGAGAGAGAGAGAGAGAGAGAGGGAGAGAGAGAGAGAGAGAGAGAGAGAGAGAGAGAGAGAGAGAGAGAGAGAGAGAGAGGGAGGGAGTGAGAGAGAGAGAGAGAGAGAGAGAGAGAGAGAGAGAGAGAGAGAGAGAGAGAGAGAGAGAGAGAGAGAGAGAGCGAGCGAGAGAGAGAGAGATAGAGAGAGAAACAGATCAATAGACATCAGTAAACAAAAGAGATCTGATATGGTTGTATCTATTCTTCCAAGACATTTAATAGCTCAAACAAAATGTTGTCATATCATCTAGATGGAGGATTGGATCAATGGGCTCCTATTGGCTGTGTTAGGTTGTTGCCTGCAGTGCAGCAGTGGTTGGATACAGCATGCAAATACTCATCCTGCCTCACCTGTGTTGTGCTGAGTGAAAGGGATGTATCTGGGTTGAGCTTTGTTCTTCTGCTGGGATATTTAGAGTCCTCATGTCCCTGTATACAGCACAGTTTCCTGGTTTACCCTGGCATATGTGGAAACTATGCCCGGCTGAGCACATCAACCAACCTGTCCGTGGAAAATGGCATCCCAACGGCAGGGGCATAGACAACAGAAGCAAGCTGTTCAGTCTGGCAGGAACAGCTTCCAAAAGAGTCTGGTGCCCTATCGCCAACCTCCGTCAGTGCTCCCCTTACCCACCCATGACCTCTCTGTGTTCTCTTTGACATTCTCACCTGGCATAGTCCTTTAGTGATTCACTTCCTCATCCACACCCTCTCAATGGCCCCTTACCTCATCTACCCTCTGATGATAGAGGTACACATGGACATCAAACATATGTTTCTAGTTTTCCAAGAGAAACTCACTGTATTTTAACTCACCTATCCCACAGTAATGGTTGATATGGGCATTGAACCCACAACGTTGTTCATGGCCCAAAAGTTAGAGACATGTTCCTCTATATTTCCTTTCCTTTCCACTCTCCTCCCCTCACATTCCCCATGTTCCTCTCACCCATTCCTCCTACTTTCCTTCCTCAGTTAATCCATTTGACATCCCTCCCGTATCAATTTGGTAGCCACTTACATCTCTCTCTCTCCTTATTTTAATGGATCTCATGCCCTCTCATGTCTGGGAGACCTGTGTCAGTAACATACTTCAAACCCACTCTCACCTCTCTACCTCTACCCAATGAAAGCAGGGTCTTGCGTATTTCCAAAATCTTTATCTGGCCTAACTCAAGGATAGAGGTTTTTAGTAAAGTTGTGCTTGTTCCTTTCTCTTACATCCACCTCTACCCATATACTTCTTTCCATCTCTTGTTTCTCTTTCTTTCCTCATCTCTCTATGTCCCTCTCCTTCTCCTCTTTTGTATCTTTATTTTTTTATTTTTCCCTCACACTCTCTATTTGCCTCCATCCTCCTTATTCTCTCTCTCTGTATTCCTCTTCATTCCCCCCCCTCTCTCTCTCTCTCTGTATTCCTCTTCATTCTCCCCCCCCCCCCCCTCTCTCTCTCTCTTGGGACAGACAGTGAGATGAGTAGTCCATCTCTCCTCTCATCCTCTGATATCATACAGAAGAGTGGATCAAAGTCTTCCCGCTGACATTTGTTGAAATACCACAGTGTCTGCCCACCTCTCTGGACTATCTTAACTAGCAGAACCCAATTAAAGTTTCAGCCCTCTGCCAGGGACATTGAGAGTGGGGGTGTTGTTATTTAGTAAAGCTCTGAGGGGATGGGATAGGTGTAAACAACCTCTGTATGGAGGAGACACGTGTAGGCCCATAGACGCTCTCCTTCCTTTCCTATAGCCTTCTGCCATAACAATAACGTAGCGATGCCATCACAGGAGGTTCAGGGTTTTGTTGCTCTGTGTGGCTCAAAGTGGCTTGATCTGCTCTCTGACAAATGCCTGGCCTTATTTAGAGGTCAAAGGTTTTCCAACATAGTGAAACTGTAGGAATCGGAGCCCTAATGGTGGTAATTTGTCTCTGCCATATTGGGTGGGCATTGGATTCCTTCACAGAGGAGGAAGCCATTCCGGGCCAGAGTTAAGGGCCATCCTTTATGCTGGGCCCCGGTCATACATCATGGGGGTAATCTCATAGAAAACACAGAGAGAATATAAAGAGAAGCATCTGAAAACCTCAAGGCTAATGGTCCAGCGCTCTATAAGACTGCTTCCAATCAACGTTCCCTGGAATGAGGTCTGTGTCTGTGTGTGTGGGTGTTCTGATAGCAATGACAATTACCTATGTCAAGAAAGGGAGAGAAAAAGAGCCACACACACAGCAATAGCCCTATAGCGGTGGTCCAAGCCTCACTACAGTAAGTATGATAAACGCAGAGAGATTATCAGTAGCTCCTTGACTCGGGGGAAAAGCCTCACATTTCATGTAAATGACATGCCATGTCCAGCTGTCAAGAAGAAATGCAGTCAGTAAATAACCCAGGACTCACTACAGCTGAATAGCAGTCATTTGATTCTATTTCCCAAGTTTGACCTTCCCAGTCATTGCTACACACGCACGCACACACACACACACACACACACACACACACACACACACACACACACACACACACACACACACACACACACACACACACACACACACGCACACACACACAGGCACACACGAACGCACGAACGCACGCACGAACGCACACACACACACACAAACACACACACAGCATGTGTGAATGTATTACAGTGTGGAGAGTAGTGGGAGTTCTTCTTCATGGAGTAATACATGTATATCCTCTGTGAGCAGCAGCGAAGAACAGAAGGATTGGTTTAGACTATAACTAAAATTGCTGCGAAACACACACGCACACACACACACACACAAATGCGCACACACGCACATAACTGCAGAAAACACACAAAAAATACCCCAACATGTGGCAATTTCATCCTAAAAAGATAGTTCACATAGAGGCAATATTTAGATGTAACAGACTATTGACACAACCACATGGCCCTGAAATGAAACCCAGCTCCCTCACTGCTCCCCACTAGTACATACTGTTCCCTCCTAGTACATACTGCTCCCTCCTAGTACATACTGCTCCCTCCTAGTACATACTGCTCCCTCCTAGTACACACTGCTCCCTCCTAGTACATACTGCTCCCTCCCAGTACATACTGCTCCCCACTAGTACATACTGTTCCCTCCTAGTACATACTGCTCCCTCCCAGTACATACTGCTCCCTCCTAGTACATACTGCTCCCCACTAGTACATACTGCTCCCTCCCAGTACATACTGCTCCCCACTAGTACATACTGCTCCCTCCTAGTACATACTGTTCCCTCCTAGTACATACTGCTCCCTCCTAGTACATACTGCTCCCTCCTAGTACATACTGCTCCCTCCCAGTACATACTGCTCCCCACTAGTACACACTGCTCCCTCCCTTGTAAATCCTGCTCCCTCCTAGTACATACTGCTCCCTCCTAGTACATACTGCTCCCCACTAGTACATACTGCTCCCTCCCAGTACATACTGCTCCCCACTAGTACACACTGCTCCCCCCCTTGTAAATCCTGCTCCCTCCTAGTACATACTGCTCCCTCCTAGTACACACTGCTCCCTCCTAGTACATACTGCTCCCTCCTAGTACATACTGCTCCCTCCTAGTACATTCAGCTCCCCACTAGTACATACTGTTCCCTCCTAGTACATACTGCTCCCTCCTAGTACATACTGCTCCCTCCTAGTACATACTGCTCCCCACTAGTACATACTGTTCCCTCCTAGTACATACTGCTCCCTCCCAGTACATACTGCTCCCTCCTAGTACACACTGCTCCCTCCTAGTACATACTGCTCCCTCCCAGTACATACTGCTCCCCACTAGTACACACTGCTCCCCCCCTTGTAAATCCTGCTCCCTCCTAGTACATACTGCTCCCTCCTAGTACACACTGCTCCCTCCTAGTACATACTGCTCCCTCCTAGTACACACTGCTCCCTCCTAGTGCATACTGCTCCCTCCTAGTACATACTGCTCCCTCCTAGTACATACTGCTCCCTCCTAGTACATACTGCTCCCTCCTAGTACATACTGCTCCATCCTAGTACATACTGCTCCCTCCTAGTACATACTGCTCCCTCCTAGTACATACTGCTCCCTCCTAGTACATACTGCTCCCTCCTAGTACATACTGCTCCCTCCTAGTACATACTGCTCGCAACTATTACATACTGCTCCCTCCCAGTACACACTGCTCCCTCCTAGTACATACTGCTCCCTCCTAGTACATACTGCTCCCTCCTAGTACACACTGCTCCCTCCTAGTACACACTGCTCCCTCCTAGTGCATACTGCTCCCTCCTAGTACATACTGCTCCCTCCTAGTACATACTGCTCCCTCCTAGTACACACTGATCCCTCCTAGTACATACTGCTCCCTCCTAGTACATACTGCTCCCTCCTAGTACATACTGCTCCTTTCTAGTACATACTGCTCCCTCCTAGTACATACTGCTCCCTCCTAGTACATACTGCTACCTCCCAGTACATACTGCTCGCCACTAGTACATACTGCAACCTCCTAGTACATACTGCTCCCTCCTAGTACATACTGCTCCCTCCCAGTACATACTGCTCCCCCCCAGTACATACTGCTCCCTCCCAGTACATACTGCTCCCTCCTAGTACATACTGCTCCCTCCCAGTACATACTGTTCCCTCCCAGTACATACTGCTCCCTACTAGTACATACTGCACCCTCCTAGTACATACTGCTCCCTCCTAGTACACACTGCTCCCTCCTAGTACATACTGCTCCATCCTAGTACATACTGCTCCCTCCTAGTACATACTGCTCCCTCCTAGTACATACTGCTCCCTCCCAGTACATACTGTTCCTTCCCAGTACATACTGCTCCCCACTAGTACATACTGCTCCCTCCTAATACATACTGCTCCCTCCTAGTACATACTGCTCCCTCCTAGTACATACTGCTCGCCACTAGTACATACTGCAACCTCCTAGTACATACTGCTCCCTCCTAGTACATACTTCTCCCTCCCAGTACATACTGCTCCCCCCCAGTACATACTGCTCCCCACTAGTACATACTGCTCCCCACTAGTACACACTGCTCCCTCCTAGTACATACTGCTCCATCCTAGTACATACTGCTCCCTCCTAGTACATACTGCTCCCTCCTAGTACATACTGCTCCCTCCCAGTACATACTGTTCCCTCCCAGTACATACTGCTCCCCACTAGTACATACTGCACCCTCCTAGTACATACTGCTCCCTCCTAGTACACACTGCTCCCTCCTAGTACATACTGCTCCATCCTAGTACATACTGCTCCCTCCTAGTACATACTGCTCCCCACTAGTACATACTGCTCCCTCCTAGTACATACTGCTCCATCCTAGTACACACTGCTCCCTCCTAATGCATACTGCTCCCTCCTAGTACATACTGCTCCCTCCTAGTACATACTGCTCCCTCCTAGTACACACTGCTCCCTCCTAGTACATACTGCTCCATCCTAGTACACACTGCTCCCTCCTAATGCATACTGCTCCCTCCTAGTACACACTGATCCCTCCTAGTACATACAGCTCCCTCCTAGTACATACTGCTCCCTCCTAGTACATACTTCTCCTTTCTAGTACATACTGCTCCCTCCTAGTACATACTGCTCCCTCCTAGTACATACTGCTACCTCCCAGTACATACTGCTCACCACTAGTACATACTGCAACCTCCTAGTACATACTGCTCCCTCCCAGTATACACTGCTCCCTCCCAGTACATACTGCTCCCTCCCAGTACATACTGCTCCCTCCCAGTACATACTGCTCCCTCCTAGTACATACTGCTCCCTCCTAGTAAATACTGTTCCCTCCTAGTACATACTGCTCCCCACTAGTACATACTGTTCCGTCCTAGTATATACTGCTCCCTCCTAGTACATACTGCTCCCTCCTAGTAAATACTGTTCCCTCCTAGTACATTCAGCTCCCCACTAGTACATATTGCTCCCTCTTAGAACATACTGCTCCCCACTAATACATACTGCTCCCTCCTAGTACATACTTCTCCTTTCTAGTACATACTGCTCCCTCCTAGTAAATACTGCTCCCTCCTAGTACATACTGCTACCTCCCAGTACATACTGCTCGCCACTAGTACATACTGCAACCTCCTAGTACATACTGCTCCCTCCCAGTATACACCGCTCCCTTCCAGTACATACTGCTCCCTCCCAGTACATACTGCTCCCTCCCAGTACATACTGCTCCCTCCTAGTACATACTGCTCCCTCCTAGTAAATACTGTTCCCTCCTAGTACATACTGCTCCCCACTAGTACATACTGTTCCCTCCTAGTATATACTGCTCCCTCCTAGTACATACTGCTCCCTCCTAGTAAATACTGTTCCCTCCTAGTACATACTGCTCCCTCCTAGTACATACTGCTCCCTCCTAGTACATACTGCTCCCCACTAGTTCACACTGCTCCCCACTAGTACATACTGTTCCCTCCTAGTACATACTGCTCCCTCCTAGTACATACTGCTCCCTCCTAGTACATACTGCTCCCTCCTAGTACATACTGTTCCCTCCTAGTACATACTGCTCCCTTCTAGTACATACTGCTCCCTCCTAGTACATACTGCTCCCTCCTAGTACATACTGCTCCCTCCTAGTACATACTGCTCCCTCCTAGTACATACTGCTCCCTCCTAGTACATACTGTTCCCTCCTAGTACATACTGTTCCCTCCTAGTACATACTGCTCCCCACTAGTACATACTGTTCCCTCCCAGTACATACTGCTCCCTCCTAGTACATACTGCTCCCTCCTAGTACATACTGTCCCCTCCTAGTACATACTGCTCCCTCCTAGTACATACTGCTCCCTCCTAGTACATACTGCTCCCTCCTAGTACATACTGCTCCCTCCTAGTACATACTGTTCCCTCCCAGTACATACTGCTCCCTCCTAGTACATACTGCTCCCTCCTAGTACATACTGCTCCCTCCTAGTACATACTGTTCCCTCCTAGTACATACTGCTCCCTCCGAGTACCTACTGCTCCCTCCTAGTACATTCAGCTCCCCACTAGTACATATTGCTCCCTCTTAGAACATACTGCTCCCCACTAATACATACTGCTCCCTCCTAGTCCATACTGTTCACAACTAGTACATACTGTTCCCTCCTTTCTGGATGTATAATCCATGACCCTAGTCTTTTCTAGCCAGTGTCCATGGAGCCATGATCTCTCTCTTTACCTAAGACAGGAATGGACTCATTTGTAACCGTGAACGAACTTGGTCGTCACACCTGGAGGATGACAACATTTGCTGAGAGAGAGAGGATTGTGATTTGTTATTCCAAATAACATAAAATCCATCTCTAAGCACTGTAACCAGAGAGTTGAGCTGAGGTTATGGATTTGTCACAACCCTTTTCTCAATAACTACATTTTACAGGCATACAAACTTCCTGTGTGAAATCAGAAAAATAACACTAATCCACGATACAAGTCTGGACCAGAATGAAAAAGAAACCAAGAGAATGGTGAGAGATGAGAGAGAGATCTGAGAGTGAGAGAGAGGAATAGAGATTGTGTAAGTGAGAGAAATGGGGTATGGGAAGGAGGGAGAAAATAGAAGAGACAGGAAGTTGATTTTGTTCCTGTTGGTTTTCCACCTCTATACATGCTCTCTCCCAATGACTTCATGCACCAACTGTAGAATGAAATGTGTCCATTTTATCTAACTATTGTGTCTCTAATGTCTGTAACAACACCTCTGATATGTGTGAAAATGTTTTCAGCCGTGTTTAAAAGTTAGAAGTTTATTGATTTGTGATATTTTCTCTCATATGGTGGTATTGGCACTGCATTGAGAGGGTGTGTTTAAGGACATATTCAATCTCTCCCTATCCAAGTCTGCTGCCCCCACTTGCTTCAAGATGGCCACGATTGTTCCTGTACCCAAGAAAGCAAAGGTAACTGAACTAAATGACTATCGCCTCATAGCACTCACCTCTGTCACCATGAAGTGCTTTGAGAGACGAGTCAAGGATCATATCACCTCTACCCTACCCGTCACCCTAGACCCACTTCAATTTGCTTACCATCCCAATAGATCCCCAGGTGGTGAAGGTAGGACACAACACCTTCACTTCGCTGATCCTCAACACCGGGGCCCCCTCCTGTACTCCCTGTTCACCCATGACTGTGTGGCCAAGCACGCCTCCAACTCAATCATCAAGTTTGTGACGACACAACAGTAGTAGGCTTGATTACCAACAATGACGTGACAGCCTACAGGGAGGATGTGAGGGCTCTAGGAGTGTGGTTCCAGGAAAATAACCTCTCACTCAACATCAACAAAACAAAGGAGGTGATTGTGGATTTCAGGAAACAGGAGGGAGCACCCCCCTATCCACATTGACGGGACCGCAGTGGAGAAGGTGAAAAGCTTCAAGTTCCTCGGCGTACACATCACTGACAAACTGAAATGGTTAACCCACACAGACAGTGTGGTGAATAAGGTGCAACAGCGCCTCTGCAACCTCAGGAGGCTGAAGAAATTTAGCTTGGCACCTAAAACCCTCACAAACTGAGCTCAGCCCCATCCTGTACTTCCTGGTCACCCATGACTGCGTGGCAAGCACGCCTCCAACTCAATCATCAAGTTTGCAGATGACACAACTGTAGTAGGCTTGATTACCAACAATGATGAGAAAGCCTACAGGGAGGAGGTGAGGGCTCTAGGAGTGTGGTTCCAGGAAAATAACCTCTCGCTCAACATCAACAAAACAAAGGCGAGGTCAGTACAGGTGCATCAAATCTGGGACCGAGAGACTGAAAAACAGCTTCTATCTCAAGGCCATCAGACTGTTAAATAGCCATCACTAGCAGAGGCTGCTGCCTATATACTTAGACTTGAAATCACTGGCCACTTTAATAAATAGTCGCTTTAATAATGTTTACATAATGTTTACATATTTTGCATTACTCATGTCATAAGTATATACTGTATTCTATTCTATTCTACTGTATCTTAGTCTATGCTGCCCTGACAGTGCTTGTCTATATAAACTCCCTTGTCTATATAAACATCCCTTTTTCAGGACCTTGTCTTTGAAAGAGATTTCGTAAAAATCAAAATAACTTCACAGATCTACATTGTAAAGGGTTTAAACACTGTTTCCCATGCTTGTTCAATGAACCATAAACAATTAATGAACCTGTGGAATGGTCGTTAAGACACTAACAGCTTACAGGCAATTAAGGTCACAGCACTAAAGATGCCTTTCTACTGACTCTGAAAAACACCAAAAGAAAGATACCCAGGGTCCCTGCTCATCTTTGTAAACATGCCTTAGACATGCTTCAAGGAGGGATGAGGACTGCAGATGTGGCCAGGGAAATAAATGGCAATGTCCGTACCGTGAGACGTCTAAGACAAAGCTACAGGGAGACAGGACAGACAGCTGATCGTCCTCGCAGTGGCAAACCACGTGTAACAACACCTGCACAGAATCGGTACATTCGAACATCCAACCTGCGGGACAGGTACAGGATGCCAACAACGACTGCCCGAGTTACACCAGGAACGCACAAGCCCTCCATCAGTGCTCAGACTGTCAACAGTAGGCTGAGAGAGGCTGGACTGAGGGCTTGTAGGCCTGTTGTAAGGCAGGTCCTCACCAGATATTATCGGCAACAACGTCACCAGACAGGACTGGCAAAAAAGTGCTTTTCATTGACGAGTGGCGGTTTTGTCTCACCAGGGGTGATGGTCGGATTCACGTTTATTGTCGAAGGAATGAGTGTTACACCGAGGCCTGTACTCTGGAGCCAGATCGATTTGGAGGTGGAGGGTCCGTCATGGTCTGGGGCGGTGTGTCACAGCATCATCGGACTCAGCTTGTTGTCATTGCAGGCAATCTCAATGCTGTGCATTACAGGGAAGACATCCTCCTCCCTCATGTGGTACCATTCCTGCAGGTTCATCCTGACATGACCCTCCAGCATGACAATGCCTCCAGCCCTACTGCTCGTTCTGTACGTGATTTCTTGCAAGACAGGAATGTTAGTGTTCTGCCATGGCCATCGAAGAACCTGGATCTCAATCCCATTGAGCACGTCTGGGACCTGTTGGATTGGAGGGTGAGGGCTAGGGCCATTCCCTACAGAAATGTTCGGGACCTTGCAGGTGCCTTGGTGGAAGAGTGGGGTAAAATCTCACAGCAAGAACTGGCAAAGCTGGTGCAGTCCATGAGGAGGAGATGCACTGCAGTACTTAATGCAGCTGGTGGCCACACCAGATACTGACTGTTACTTTTGATTTTGACATGTGACTAACAGAAATTGAATAATGTGTCCCTGACTAAAGGGGGGGGTGGCCTTGGCAGTTGACAGTGAGACGACTTTTCTTTTTTTGCTGAGTTCATTTATATATTCTTAATTCCATTCCTTTACTTAGACTTGTGTGTATTGGGTATATGTTGTGAAATAGTTTGATATTACTTGTTAGATATTACTGCACTGTCAGAGCTAGAAACTCAAGCATATCGCTACACCCGCAATAACATCTGCTAAACACGCGTATGTGTCCAATACAATACAATTTGATTTGATTTGAAGGCAACCCCCCCCAAAAATGTCATTTTTTTATTTCACCTTTATTTATCCAGGTAGGTTAGTTGAGAAGAAGTTATCATTTACAACTGCGACCTGGCCAAGATAAAGCAAAGCAGTTTGACACATACAACAACACAGAGTTACACATGGAATAAACAAACATACAGTCATTAATACAGTAGAAAAAGTCGATACACAGTGTGTGCAAATGAGGTAGGATAAGGGAGGTAAGGCAATAAATAGGCCATGTTGGCAAAGTAATTACAATATAGCAATTAAACACTGGAATGGTAGATGTGCAGAAGATGAATTTGCAAGTAGAGATACTGGGGTGCAAAGGAGCAAGATAAATCAATTAATACAGTATGGGGATGAGGTAGTTGGATGGGCTATTTACAGATGGGCTATGTACAGGTGCAGTGATCTTTGATCTGCTCTGACAGCTGGTGCTTAAAGCAAGTGAGGGAGATATGAGTGATTTTTGCAGTTCGTTCCAGTCATTGGCAGCAGAGAACTGGAAGGAAAGGCGGCCGAAGGAAGAATTGGCTTTGGGGGTGACCAGTGAGATATACCTGCCTGAGCGCGTGCTACGGGTGGGTACTGCTATGGTGAGATAAGGCGGGGCTTTACCTAGCAGAGACTTGTAGATGACCTGGAGCCAGTGGGAGCCAGTGGGTTTGGTGACGAGTAGGAAGTGAGGGCCAGCCAACGAAAGCATGCAGGTCGCAGTGGTGGGTAGTATATGGGGCTTTGGTGATAAAATGGATGATAAAATGGTGATAAAATGGATGGCACTGTGATAGACTGCATTAAATTTGTTGAGTAGAGTGTTGGAGGCTATTTTGTAAATGACATCGCCGAAGTCAAGGATCGGTAAGATGGTCAGTTTTACGAGGGTATGTTTGGCAGCATGAGTGAAAGATGCTTTGTTGCAAAATAGGAAACCGATTCTAGATTTCATTTTGGATTGGAGATGCTTAATGTGAGTCTGGAAAGAGGGTTTACACAGACACCTAGGTATTTGTAGTTGTCCACATATTCTAAGTCAGAACCATCCAGAGTAGTGATGCTAGACGGGCGGGCAGGTGCGGGCAGTGATCGGTTGAAGAGCATGCATTTAGTTTTACTTGCATTTAAGAGCAGTTGGAGGCCACGGAAGGAGTTGTATAGCATTGAAGCTCGTCTGGAGGTTAGTCGGACCAAAGCGTAGTGTGGTAAGTGTTCATGTTTCTTTATTGACCTGAACACTAATACAAAATAACAAGAGAATAAATTAATCCGAAACAGTCCTTTAAGGTGCAAACACTAAACAGAAAATAACTACCCTCAAAACCCATGTGGGAAAAAGCTCCCTAAGTATGGTTCCCAATCAGAGACAACGATAGACAGCTGTCCCTGATTGAGAACCACACCCGGCCAAAACAAAGAAATACAAAACATAGAAAAAGGACATAGAATGCCCACCCAAATCACACCCTGACCAAACCAAAATAGAGACATAAAAAGCTCTCTACGGTCAGGGCGTGACAGGTGTCATCTGCATAGAGGTGGATCAGAGAATCACCAGAGACCAAAATACATTTATGTTAATACGTCTACGATCTGTCTTGTATTTAAAAGTGACAGCTTCATTAGAAATGCTTTATAGATGAACTATAATATCATAATATCAGATTTCATTCAACAGACAGCTTTTTCCATTGGTTTCAACATCGTGAGTGTTTATTTATTTAGGTGACTCACTTGTTTCTTGTCCATAGTTTTCCGAAGACTGTAACATGAAACACCACAGTCCCAGTATAACACATCCATTAACATGAGACTGTAACATGAAACACCACAGTCCCAGTATAACACATCCATTAACATGAGACTGTAACATGAAACACCACAGTCCCAGTATAACACATCCATTACCATGAGACTGTAACATGAAACACCACAGTCCCAGTATAACACATCCATTAACATGAGACTGTAACATGAAACACCACAGTCCCAGTATAACACATCCATTAACATGAGACTGTAACATGAAACACCACAGTCCCAGTATAACACATCCATTAACATGAGACTGTAACATGAAACACCACAGTCCCAGTATAACACATCCATTAACATGAGACTGTAACATGAAACACCACAGTCCCAGTATAACACATCCATTACCATGAGACTGTAACATGAAACACCACAGTCCCAGTATAACACATCCATTAACATGAGACTGTAACATGAAACACCACAGTCCCAGTATAACACATCCATTAACATGAGACTGTAACATGAAACACCACAGTCCCAGTATAACACATCCATTAACATGAGACTGTAACATGAAACACCACAGTCCCAGTATAACACATCCATTAACATGAGACATTAACATGAAACACCACAGTCCCAGTATAACACATCCATTAACATGAGACTGTAACATGAAACACCACAGTCCCAGTATAACACATCCATTAACATGAGACTGTAACATGAAACACCACAGTCCCAGTATTACACATCCATTAACATGAGACTGTAACATGAAACACCACAGTCCCAGTATAACACATCCATTAACATGAGACTGTAATATGAAACACCACAGTCCCAGTATTACACATCCATTAACATGAGACTGTAACATGAAACACCACAGTCCCAGTATAACACATCCATTAACATGAGACTGTAACATGAAACACCACAGTCCCAGTATAACACATCCATTAACATGAGACTGTAACATGAAACACCACAGTCCCAGTATAACACATCCATTAACATGAGACTGTAACATGAAACACCACGGTCCCAGTATAACACATCCATTAACATGAGACTGTAACATGAAACACCACAGTCCCAGTATAACACATCCATTAACATGAGACTGTAACATGAAACACCACAGTCCCAGTATAACACATCCATTAACATGAGACTGTAACATGAAACACCACAGTCCCAGTATTACACATCCATTAACATGAGACTGTAACATGAAACACCACAGTCCCAGTATAACACATCCATTAACATGAGACTGTAACATGAAACACCACAGTCCCAGTATAACACATCCATTAACATGAGACTGTAACATGAAACACCACAGTCCCAGTATAACACATCCATTAACATGAGACTGTAACATGAAACACCACAGTCCCAGTATTACACATCCATTAACATGAGACTGTAACATGAAACACCACGGTCCCAGAATTACACATCCATTGATGTACACGGTTGTGACATCACGCCTCGACACAGCATAGGTAGCGTGCTTATCTCCAGCAAATATCCTGAGAGGAGGATTACACGCCTGGCTACAGACACACACACACACACACACACACACACACACACACACACACACACACACACACACACACACACACACACACACACACACACACACACACACACACACACACACATACACAACCTTACCCCTAAACAAATACACACCTTACACTTCTCCCCTGCCTTCTCTCCTGCCTTCTCTTCGGCCTTCTCCCCTGCCTTCTCTCCTGCCTTCTCTTTGGCCTTCTCCCTGCCTTCTCCCCTGCCTTCTCTCCTGCCTTCTCTTCGGCCTTCTCCCCTGTCTTCTCTGCTTTCTCCCTTGCCTTCTCCCAGTCTTTCTCCCCTGCCATCTCTTCGGCTTTCTCCCCTGTCTTCTCCTCCGTTTTCTCCCCTGCGTTTTCCTCTGTCCCCCCCTGCCTTCTCTCCTGCCTTCTCCCCTACCTTCTCCCCTGCCTTCTCCTCTGCCATCCAGTACTATGTGTGTTTGTGTGGTGCAGGGATAAACCACTCGTGCGCTGTAACACTGCCACACAATACAAGCTGTAATTGAATGACGCTGGGCTGGAATGTAAAGACCCAGGGCTGTTGAACAGGCCTACCTACACCCACTC